>NC_086283.1:102215601-102390098 GCF_021018805.1 Prinia subflava | reverse complement strand
CAAGGCTGACCCAGGGCTCCACCAGGCTGGGCTGGGAATCTGAGGGATGTCCTCAGGGGTGAATCATCTCTGCCCACCACCTCACCTGACCCCGTTTTTGTCCCGATTTCACAAGGGGAATTCCCAGCTGTGGGGAAGGTGATGGCAATTTTTGGTTGGGTCACCTGGGGGCTGAGCAAAGCCCTCCCAAACTTTCAGGTCACCGTTAATACAAACCTGAACCAAAGACTAAGAAAAACGGGGAAATATGAGACTCCTTCCCCTGATGGCTTCTGCCATATTTTATCCTGCTTGACCTCATCAGACTCAATCTTAGTAAACATCAGCAAATTGAAATCTCGCGGTGAAACTTAACATTTATTTTCCTGCAAGGCTGACTGATTCTGCAAGGAACAAGGAGCCATTTGAGTGATTGATTGGACAACTTGCTAATAAATTAAAAAAGTAATCTTAAGGCTCTTTAGCCTGCATGACTATCGTATATGCTGAGTAATAAGAGCCGTCTAATTAGACATAGACACAAATTTATGGTCTAGCCTGTCAATCCACGGATTAAGGGCTGAATAAGTACCTACTGACACGATGGGCTGTAATGGCTCCTAAGGAGATGTTATGGTCTATCGTGTCAATAATCCACAGATTAAAGGCTCCCTAAGCAGGTGTTGACGTCTCAGCTCTTGGGGGCTCCTGTGTGGGCAGGTGGAGGGACCCCACGGGTGCTGTCCCTGCAGAAGATGAGGGTTTATTCCTTCTGCAAACAGCAGGAGCTCAGCACAGGACTGTGCTGGAAATTAGGCTTCAGGAACCATCCCAGGGGCTCCTGGTGGAGGTGAAGCTGTCTAGCCCTTGTGTGCTGGGAGATAAGAAAGGTTTGGGGTGAGCACTGCTATGGGTGGAGTCTCCAGGCCGCCCACAAACTTTGTTAAAGGCACAAAGTCCCTTTTTTCTGCAGCAGGATATCTCCTTTCATGTGGATTTATCCCTTAATTTGGACCCTTTTTTTTTTTCTTTGCTTTTGCTGAATGTGCCTGGAAATCTAGCTTTTAGGTATTTTTCTTCATTTTGTTTATCTATTTGGTTGGTTTTGGTTGGTTTTTTTTTTGTTTTGTTTCGTTCTGCTCTTCCACCCTGTAAGTGACCTGAGAGACTAGAAAGGAAGGGGGATTACCCTTTTGGGTGGCCATTTTTCTTTGTTTTGATGAGCACACTATGCTCTGTGTTCTCCTTACCTTGATTTAATGCATTTCACTTCTCAAGTAAGGGATCAGGAGGATGTTTTTCCTGAGAGCCTTCAAAATCAGCACTTGCCAGTAACAGGAGGGGCCAAACTGCCTCGGGAGAAGTCCTGAGGACCCTCCAGAGGAGCATTTAAAGCCCCATGGAAACCTCAGGGTTTTGTGTCTCCATCTCTTGCCTATCTCCAGGAGCAGGAGAGGAGAAGGGTGGTGGCACTGTCCCGGACACACAAATGCCACCTGAGGTCAGCCAAGAGAGATTATCGGGCGCGAGACGTGCTGAGCTTGGTCTCAGCCCTGGCCCCAGCCAGACACGTTGTGCTGACACCAGTCCAGACAATTTTTTTTTCAAGCACGAATGCCCTCTGTGTTTGCTGGTGGATAAAGGAGGAAGGGCTGTGATGTGCTCGTCTTGGCAGTGCCCATGGCACTCATTTTCCAGCAGAAAGCTGTCTCCTGGAAAGCCAGGCAGGATTCTCTCCAGGTCTCTGAGTCTCCCACCAGCACAAGGACGTGGAGCTGCTGCAGCCAGGGCAGAGGAGGGCACGGAGCTGCTGCCAGGGCTGGAGCCCCTCTGCTCTGCAGCCAGCCTGGCACACCTGGGGCTCTGCCCTGCACAAGAGAAGGCTCCAGGGAGAGCTGCCAGCCCTGCCAGGGCCTCCAGGGGCTCCAGGAGAGCTGCACAGGCCCTGGGGACAAGGCCTGCAGGGACAGCACCCAGGGAATGGCTGCCAGGGAATGCCAGAGGGCAGCGCCAGCTGGGAGATTGGGCAGCAATTGCTGGCTGGGAGGGTGGGCAGGCCCTGGCACAGGGTGCCCAGAGCAGCTGTGGCTGCCCCTGCATCCCTGGCAGTGCCCAAGGCCAGGCTGGACAGGGCTGGGAGCAGCCTGGCACAGTGCAAGGTGTCCCTGCCCTGTTCCATGGGGTCAATGGGAGCATCTTTAATGTCCCTTCAAACCCAAACCAGTTTTGAAAATGAGGAGACTTTCGTTAGCTGCTCACAGTAAATGCTGCCGTGGTGAGTGTTGTGCCAGGGCTGATGTTTGGTGGGAAATCCAGACCCAAGGATGAGGCAGAGGAGATGGGGTGAGATGACGAGAACTTTAGGATGAGCATGAGAAGATGCTCAGGACTAAAACTGCTTTATGGAAAAACAAATTTATATGTACGTATATTACAAACAGTGTATGTACATAGTTCGGAACACTTCTACATCAGGATAGTTTAATTTGCCTCTGAGCCTGATGTCATTGATGAAAGGTCCAAAAACAGGCATTGAAAATCCTCATCAGTAAGGCCATTTCATTCCCATTTTCAGTGTTGTTGTCACAGATACTGGTGATAATTTTGACAACCCTTGACATGGTCAGCTGGGAGCACTCCTGGTGGGTCAGATAGCTCAGTGTGTGCTAAAGTTGCTTTTTTCTTTCAAGGTTGGTTGACTGCAGGAAAACCTTTAGCTAAAAAAAACCAGAAACCAGAGCAAAACCAAAAGATCCCCGGCCTAGCTACATTAATGAACCTGGCATCGGGACAAGGGTGACATCCGAGGGACAACAGAGATCTAAAACAACCCCGGGACTGCAGCTGTGTTGCTTTAGATAATTACTATTATTTCTTAAATTCAATTTTGCTAAAATGCTTTGGGGGAATTAAAAAAGAGAATTTTTTTCTTTCCAAACTGCTAATAAAACTGCTGGAGCTTGGAAAGAAAAAGTATGGATGACATGCCTTCATCACCTTAAAACTCACCATGTGATGGAGAGAAAAAACACCAGAAATCTCCTGCCACTACCAAGCAGGGGGAGATGTGAGTCCTTCTGCCACAGCTTGGAAGAACCAAGTGTGGGACTCAATAAATTTCAGTGTTTCTGTGGTGTGAATGCCCCATACCCACTGCTGTTTCTGCAGCTGTCAGGTTTGTTTTGGAGGGAGGTTGTTGCTTTGGTATCCCATCCTCCTGGATTTCTGTATTTTCAGCAGGAGCAGGATCATGGCCTGAGCCCACAGACAGCATGTGCACCCCTAATGTGGAGAAATCCTGGTCTTTTATTGAGGAAATTCAGGCAGGGCTTGATGGTTTTGGAGGCCAAGTGGTGGGGAACCTCACAGCCTCTTGTGCAGATTGGCATGTGAGGCTTAGCTGGGATGATGCTTTTGTGGAGGATAATGGATGCATTGGCAAAACTGGGGCAGCCCTTCAGGAAAATCCAGGAAAAGTGTTGAAAATATGGGGGAAAAAAAAGTTTTCCAGTGGGAATGGGATGTGGTGTGATATAGTTGTGCTGGGGCATCACTAGTGGTGAACCATCTGCACCAAAATGACAAAAAATGCTACCCCAGGGGCTCTGGGGCAGTGCCTTGATTCCTCCCCTCTGTGAGGAGCTAATGTGAATGGTTGTTCTCTGTAGACCTGGCTAATCAATACAACTAATTCCCTAAATTCCTGAGGGCAAATTCACTGTATTTTTGGTTATTCCTGTACTATTACTTTTTCACAATGAGCTTGCACAACGCGCCGGGGGGAGCCTGCTGGAGCCTCAAGGCGGGCTGCAAATGGAAACCATGGAAAATCCTAAATAACCCAGTGATAGCAGCAAATGGAGGGATCCTTAATCACGAAATAACGGCGCAGATGTTTATAGCATTAAACATTATTGTTGTTTGCTGGGATATGGGAACGCTCCAGTTTGCTGGGAGTTTTCCAGGCATTTGGAAAGGGACATGGTTGCACCGAGGAGCTCGTAAAAATGATGCTTTTAACTCAGAACAGGGATCCCGAGGGGCTGGCAGCCGTCTACGGGCTGTGGCACACGAGGGTGTTGGGGAGGATGTGGCTGTGAGTTTTCCTGGGATCTGGGTTTTTGTGGAGATGTGAGCTGGGTGATGGGCGCCTGCCCTGACCCATGGGGCGAACCCAGCGGGGTGGGTTTTTTTTGGGCAGAATACTTCTGTTTGCTTCGTTTGCGCAGACCCGCAGTTATTGCCACCAAAAAAAGCCTTCTGGGGAGGAAAAAAGAAAAAAAAAGGAAGTCTGTCACTGTAGGAAGCATCTCTTAAGTCACTTTTTCCTTCTCTCCTGCCACCTCCTCTCCTGTCGGAGTGATGCCACTGGCTTTTCCCGCCCCTTTTCCTGGCGGGTGGGAGCAAGGGGGCTCCTCCAGGATCCCAACAACTGCAAAAAGCAGCCTTGGTGGTGGCTGGCAGGGAGGCCTGAGCCTGTTTACCCGAGCTCAGCCCTTATATTCTCATGGATTTTCGACTAGACATGCAGTCAACAGCCGAAGCCCGCAAACGGAAGAGGCTCTGGCATATTTATACTGTGTGCTGGCATCAGCTCCCTTAAAAAAAAAAAAACAACTCAAACATCCCAGATTACCTAAGATTCGTCCTTGAGGTCTGGTCACCCCATGTCATTCAGAAACCTAGTGGGATTCATTCATGAACTTCCAGCCCTCCATAAAGGTCTGTTCATTCATCGCCAAGGCAGTTTTTCTATTTTTTCTTTTCCTTTTATTATTGGTAGGTTTGTTGGGGTTTTTTCTATCTTTTCCTTAAATGATCTAGCAATTAAATAGCTCCCTGTAAGCAGCAGTGAAATAGTTGTTATGTGGTCCTCACTAGTGCAAGCACAAAAACCAGGTGAAAAAGTCACTTTTCCCCCTACCACCTCCTGAAAGGGACACTTTTATATTCAAATCAACAAAATCCTGTAGGAGTGTCAGCAGGGGTCCAATGGCTGCAAATTCCCTCAACTGCTGTAAAACAAAACCCAAAAGGCTCTGAGCATCATTGGCAGGCTGACAGTGAGGAGGGAGGTACTGGGAGGTCACCAGTGATCCCCCTTTGGATTGAGGAGCATCCTCCTCCTGGATCCAGAAGCATCCCTCCCAGATTCTTCTCTCTCCCAGGCAGGTGGTGGAAACTCCATCCTGGGGGTGTTTTCTGCCCCTCTGGATGCACTTTTGCACGGGGGACACCCCACCTGGGTTAGTGGGGAGGAAGTAACACAAACTGCCCTCCCTGCCCCTCCTCACTCCCAGGCTTCAGCAGGACAGAAATTACCCTTACAACAAAGCCTTGTGAGGCACCAAAAAAGGGAGTGCAAGGAAAAACTGGGGTGCACCTCAGCAGATGCTGTCCCAGGGACCACAACCCCATCCCTACTTCAACCTGGGAACGAGGGTCCCTATTTTGATACATACACAGTCAGGCCCGTTTTTAGTAGCTGCCTCCAGCAACTGCAGAAATATTTTCCTTGCTGGCATAGAAATGAGGAAATTAAAAGTGTGCGGCTGGGCTTCTTTTCTTTTTTTTTTTTTTTTCCCTTCTCTCTTAAAAGCACAGTGCAGGGCTTGAACGAGATGGGAGAAAAAGTGGGAAAATGGGCTTATTAATAGCAAAAAACAGAGAGAGCAGGCAGCCAACGTGTTGCCCTGGGAGAGAGGGGTTGGGGAGGCTGCAGGAAGAGCTTTTGGTTGCTGGGTCACCCACTATCCCAGCTCCAGCAGTTTCTCTCATAGTTCAGGGGATTATTTTGGTAGTGCTCACTAACTTGCGTTCCCAGCTTGTTTTTTTTTTTTTTTTTTAAATAGTGTTATAGAGATGAATAGTTCCCAGGTCTTAACATGCCTACTGAGGCTGGAAGGAATTACCCGCCGAGCAGCGCCAGGCTGCTGGGGATCCTCCATCAGGAAAAGGCTTTCTCACATTCCTTCCCCTCCTCCTGCCTTGCTTTTTCCTCCTACATCACTGCCATGCTGCATGGGGTAGCTATGGGAAAGGCAGTTGAGAGAAGGCGGCTACATGAATGAATTTCTGTGGTTTTTTCAAGGTTTTGGGCTGTTTCTGTTAACATGTGTGAGATTTTTTAGTTCCTTCTATCTTTTGGTGCTTCCTGTAGGTAAGGGTGACATCTCATGTCCCCTCATCTCATCACCAGGCCCTGCAGTCAGGGAAAAGCCCCATGGACCAGAGCAGTCAAGTTCTTGTCCCCTCTGCTCCCGTGGGGTGGCTTTCAATGTGCTTTTCTTAGCAGCACCTCATATTTTCCAGTGTCTGTGCACAGTAGATTGTCATTTATGGAAACAAATCTATCATTCAGTGGGTGAAAATCAGGGGGCTCAGGTGTTTGGTTGGCACAAGCATCTCACCCCTCCTGTTGGCATGGGAGGTGGTCCTGGTGTTGGTTTGGGTGTTGGTTTGGGTGAGGGTGGCTGTGGCTGTGTCGTTGACTATGATGCCATTCAGGACCTGTAACTCCAACTAGAACTAGGCACTGAAACAACACAGGAGTGCCCCAAACCTGGAAAAATGTTGTTTTGGAAATGGTGGATGCACTGTGGACATTGGTGTGTGCATGGAGAGGATTGTGAAGACATGGGCAGGCAAGGCCCTGCTGGTTTGTATCAATCCCCATGATGCTAAATCTCTCCTTTTTTTCTCTCTTTTCCCTGTTTTCCCTCAGATTCTCAAGTTCTTCAGGAGCCAGGGGATAGGTCACACTGGTGTGTGGTGGCATACTGGGAAGAGAAGACGCGCGTGGGTCGGCTGTACTCTGTCCAAGAGCCCTCCCTGGACATCTTCTACGATCTACCTCAGGGGAACGGTTTCTGCCTCGGGCAGCTCAACTCGGACAACAAGAGCCAGCTGGTGCAGAAGGTGCGCAGCAAGATCGGCTACGGCATCCAGCTCACCAAGGAGGTGGACGGCGTGTGGGTGTACAACCGCAGCAGCTACCCCATCTTCATCAAGTCGGCCACACTGGACAACCCCGACTCCAGGACGTTGCTGGTTCACAAGGTGTTCCCAGGGTTCTCCATCAAGGCCTTTGACTACGAGAAGGCGTACAGCCTGCAGAGACCCAACGACCACGAGTTCACGCAGCAGCCCTGGACGGGGTTCACCGTGCAGATCAGCTTTGTGAAGGGATGGGGCCAGTGCTACACCAGACAGTTCATCAGCAGCTGCCCCTGCTGGTTGGAGGTCATTTTCAACAACCGGTGACTCGAGACAGAGTGAACTCATGACATCTATACTCCTTTGCTGCTATTACTTCCTTCTGAGTGCTTGCTTTTCATGCAGACTCTTATTTTTTTTTGTTTGTGGTTTTTGTTTTGTTTTGTTCGCCCTTCTTCGTTTTGAGAAATAGCTTACAGAAGATTTTTTGTTCGTTCGTTCGTTCGTTTTGTTGGTTTTTTTTGCCTTTGGGGTATTTTGATAAATATATATCTATTTTTTAAAAGTGTGAATGACCAATAACTCTCAGAAGGGCGAGAGAAGGGTGCAGTTGGGGATAGATCACATGAGATAATTATTACTTCACGCCTCTCAAAAGGATTATCCAATGGGGATCGACGATTTGAAAGCCACTAGCTCTATGTTACAGCTCCTTCTCTGGGACAACACGAGGAGATGACTGTATTTTTGTAGGCACCACCTTCCCAGCGACGGCGACACCCAGACCCCTTCCCCAGCAGTGCTCGCCCCGCGTTGCCGCCGAAGGATGGTGCAGAACCTTCCCAGACAGGTCCTTTACCGACCTTTCGTGTTTCTCTTGTTGCTGGGTCCGTGTCTTGTCACTGTGTTCATTGTTCCACTGCTTTTTCTGTGTTTGTTATGACCGTGGGTTGGTGTGATGGGGGGGAAACAGCGGCGGATCTGCGGGCGTGGCCCGCGCTTGGTCATTTGAGCTGAGATGCAGAGTGACAGAATTGTAAACGCGAAAAACAAAAGTCAAAACTAAAGGAAAACAAGTGGGGAGAACAAGAGAAAAAGTGTTCACAACAGTCGGTGTGTCGTAACCTGCTTAGATCAGGTTATCCAGGTACCATCTTATCTGGAAATGCAGTTGTGCTTTCATTTCTTCTTGAATTCATACACGAGTATGATACTTTTACACTGTTCTTAGCTCAATGAGCATGTTTAGACCTTAACATAAGCTATTTTTCTAAATATAAAGGTTTAATTGAACAAGAGAGCATTCTTCTTGGAACTTTAGCATTGTAGTGCTTTGGAAAAACACCCACACAAAAGAAAGGACTCCTTAAAAAAACCCTGAGATTTATTAAAGAAAAAAAAAATGTATTTTATGTTATATATAAATATATTATTACTTGTAAATATAAAGACGTTTTATAAGCATCATTATTTATGTATTGTGCAATGTGTATAAACGAGAAAAAAGTAAGAAAGATGCACTTTGCTTTAATATAAATGCAGATAACAAATGCCAAATTAAAAAAAAAAAAAAAAAGAGAACACAAGGTTGGTGTTTTTTCTATGGGTGTTATCATCCAGCTGAATGTTTCTTTTTCTAAAGGAGTCTATGTTCCATTAAAAAATAAAAATGTACACTTGATCCCAAACTGTGCCAGGTGGCTTTTTTTGTGGTGTGGGTGAGGCAGGCTGGAGAGATGCTGCTCTGGGTGGGTGCTGGGTGGGTCAGGGGTGGGAGCACCCACCCCAGCCCTGAGTGGGACCTCTCTGGGGTGGGAGGCACCTGGGTGGGATTGCCCTGAGCCTTGGGCTCTGTTTGGGTGCCCACGGTGCCCAGTTTGGATGCACCCTGTCGGCCCAAGGCTGGAGGGACTGGCTGCCCAAAATCCGCTGGGCCGTTTCTGGTTTTGTTCCTATTTCTCCTGACTTCAGCCTGAGAGAACCCCAGTGCTGGGGACACAGCTCCTGTCTGAGCCTGACCCTGTCCCACAGATACTGGGCCGAGCTTGTGGTGGTCTGTGCCAGCAGCTGAGGAGGAAAATAGGAAGAGGAAGCCTGTCCCTGCATTTTCCTCAACTATTTCCTACTCCTTTCATCTCCCATGCCTCTGGAAATAAAGGTGGTTGTGCCTTTTGCCCCCCTCCCCCTGCCTTTAGGCATTCCTTGCTCCACATCCTCCTTGCACGTGTGCTCTGCCAGGGGCAATTCCTTTTAAATTGTTCCTGCTTTCTGTAGATCAGGACCTTGTGTGGAAACCCTCCTGGAGGCTGAGGGATGTGGACAAGAGGAATGTCCAGAAGGGCTTGTGAGCTCCCACCCTCCCGAAGTGTGTGGACCCCAGGAGTGTGACTGGAGGCTCTGCTGTCCTCCCGGGGGTGGGTGGGTCTCTGAGCATCACTCGATGCTGTGCCTCCTGCTCAGCACAGGGGTGCCTTTCCCAGAGGGATTTACTGACAGGCAGCCTTTGCTCGTCTCCAAATGGACAGTGCCTGCAGCTGAGCACATGAACCAGCTGCAAAATGGCTTTTGCTCATGGCAGAGTTTGGGTTTCCAGGTTCTCTCCTCATGTTTCGGGTGAGAATCAGCATGGAAAACTGAGGCAGGATGGAGGTGGTGCCTTAGGAAGGCTGAGCTGGAACAGAGAGTGGGCAGAGCTGGAGAATAAAGGTATTTATTGAAAGGCCTCCAAGATCCACTTTGAGCAAGACAAGACCAGGGCTACACCCAAGGTAGACTAAGAATGGTCACAAAATGGGCCACTGGTCACTGAGATCTTACATTTTTATAAATTTTGGTCCATTTTCATTGGGGTTTAATTGCCCAATTACAGCTTTATGTTGTGAGGTCCCATCCTTCTTGTTCCTCCCCTCAGCCCACCCTTGTTTGTGCTTTTGGGGCTGAAAGTTGTCCTTGGTGTGCAGCAGGAAAGGATTTGTTTTGTGTCCCTGCCCTGTGCAGAGCTGAGTGAGCCTGACTGTGAGCTCAGAGCTGCACCCTGGGCAGCACAGAGCCTGAAAAACAGGGAAGAGAAAACTGAAGGCATCAGATGCACCCATCCTCAGTCCTGCTTAGTGTGCCAACACACACCTGGGAGGACAGGAGCTAAAACTGTCTCATCTGTGCTACAACTCAGCTCATTTCCATTCTGAGCTACCCAATAATCACATGGCACCTGCAGTGGCCCAAGCCAGCAGTGGTGGCATGCAGCAGGAGCTCCAGGTCACCATCCAGGGCACTGCAGGTGAAGGACGGAGCAGACAAGTGCCTGACACGATCCTTTGCTGAGTCCTCCTGAGTTCTGCAGCACTGATCTGTGTGAGCAGGGCTCTGTGGGCAGCAGGGACCTGGGGTTAGAAAAAGCACTCCAAATCTAGGTACATGACCAGGGTCATGCTGGGGTTACAACCAGCTGTCTAAGGATCACAAAAAACAGAAAAATCATGGGACGAGTTGGTTTGCAAGGGACCTTAAACTAGTTCCAAACCCCTGCCATGGGCAGGGACACCTTCCACTATCCCAGGTTGCTCCAAGCTCCATCCAGCCTGGCCTGGGACTCTTCCAGGGACGGGGCAGCCACAGCTGGGTGGGTTTTACCCTGGATTAACCCAGAGATAGGGAATATTTGGTTCACTTGTGCTTTCTCCCACCTCCAGTCTGGGCTGTTGGGCATTAACCCAGAAGAGATGAGATATTAGCTTTGACCCTGAGGTATGGCTCCAATTGAGCTGCATGGAGAGCCACAGGACTCTGCATTGCAGAGGAGTTTTTGTGTTTTCACCTTGTTCCATGAGGTACGCACTGTATCCTTGTGGTTAAGGCCTTGAAACCAAATTGTAGTGTAGATGGCGTTGTCCCTTGAATTAAGATCTGATTTTTGCCCCTGCTCGCTAGTCCACAAGATGTGACCAAAACATTTAACCATCTTGTTTCCTAGGACTTCCATGTATGAGGTACAGAGGTTACAAAAAGTTGCTCATCTTGAAAGCTGAAAGGATGCAAGTACTGTACCCCTGAACAAACTCTTCACAGCAGCTTTGTAAAATACATCAGGTCACGGAGCTGCTGCCAGGGCTGGAGCCCCTCTGCTCTGCAGCCAGCCTGGCACACCTGGGGCTCTGCCCTGCACAAGAGAAGGCTCCAGGGAGAGCTGCCAGCCCTGCCAGGGCCTCCAGGGGCTCCAGGAGAGCTGCACAGGCACTGGGGACAAGGCCTGCAGGGACAGCACCCAGGGAATGGCAGCCAGGGAATGCCAGAGGGCAGCGCCAGCTGGGAGATTGGGCAGCAATTGCTGGCTGGGAGGGTGGGCAGGCCCTGGCACAGGGTGCCCAGAGCAGCTGGGGCTGCCCCTGCATCCCTGGCAGTGCCCAAGGCCAGGCTGGACAGGGCTGGGAGCAGCCTGGGACAGTGCAAGGTGTCCCTGCCATGGCAGGGGGTCACACTGGATGAGCTTTAAACTGTTCTGTTGTTTCATGAAAATGCAAAGATCCAGCAAATCCAGAGTCTGTCTGTGGAGATGTGCCTGTGTTGGGTGCAGTGCTGGTGGGCTCCTGTGATGTTTGCAGGGTGCAGTGAGGGTCTGGGATATCCTCCACAACCCCAGCACTACATCTTGCCCCCTGTGACTTCCCCTGGCCATGGCTGTGACACACTGAGCTGGCTGGACCTGCAGCTGGACGTGCCTTTCCAGGTCAAACAATAAATCATCTGAAGAACGACCTGAAAAGCCCGGCAGATCACTTTATTCTATGAGATCTTTGCTTGCATTCATCTGTCAAAATAAAAGGCCAGGCGATGCTGTTCACAGTAAGAAAGCTGAGAAATAATCAGCAAAACTATGGCTTTTCAATGCTATGACAGTTTCAGCTGAAATGTTCCAGCCCTCACCTCCTGCTGAGCTAATTTTAGCCCTCATTCAACGAGGAAAAAAAAAAAAGGAAAGAGCATGACAGAAGGATGCTGAGCACCAGTTCATATGTGTCCCCATTCACTCGTTCAGCTCTGGGGCTGGTGCATGTGGGGCGAGTGGGAGGTTAAAATAGAGACTAGAGGTTAAGCAGGGAAGAATTCTCCCTTGTCAAGAGTTTGCCAACGCTGTAATTCCATCTTTAGGGCTCAGAAAAGCTGCAGCCCCACAAAGCAAAGGCTGACCTGGTACAACCCTGGTCTAAGCAGAAGCACAGATGAAGGAGCTGTGGACAAGGACAAAGCCAGCTCCTTCCAAAATGAAAACGCTGATGTCCAGCTGAGAAGTCACTCCTGGACAGCTCCATGGTGTCCCTCTTGCTTCAAGCCTCCAGCACCTTAATTCAGGCACGCCCTGGCTCTGTGGACATCTTCCAGCAGAGGAATGGTGGCCCTGGGACCTCAGCTACCATCGTGCTCTGTACAGCTTATCTGTGCATTCCACTCTTCCCTCCTTGGAAATCACCTTAGAGAAATCTCATCTGCCTAAGAGGCTCAGACATGAGGTGGTTGAGACTGTCTGAAGTCCAGATTTCCCAGCGGATGGCGGGACACGTCTCCCCCCTCTCTGTCTTAGAAAGGAATTTCTCTGGAATTTTGGGACGGCTGAAATCAGTCTGTCCTTGCTAACTGTATTTTTGCTTTGGACCATGGTCCCATAAGTGCTAAATGTTCTGACGATGCACTGCAGCATCTTACATTGCAGCACAGTGGGGCCCGTTTTTTCCCCAGTGCTGCTGAGCAGTAATTGAGGAGTGCAATATAGAAGGGTCAAACGAGTCAATTTTTGTCCTAAATCACACCTGAAGTGTTGCCAAAGTGTACCTCAGCTGCTGAGGTACTGCAGGGGAAGGTGGTGAAATTCCACCCTCCTCAGACCATGGTTTTCCACAGGGGAAAGCCATTTGCAGAGCCATGATCCCAGTGCCAGGTGATGCTCAGCACCTGGCTCACCCCACCCTCCCCAAGGTGTCTGCAAACCCACGAGGGAAGGGGTCCTTCTGCCCACGCAGCCCTCAGGACAGTGTGGTGGTTGTGGGATGGCTGCTCCAGGCAGTTCAAATCCATGAATCCTTGGAAAAGCGGATTCTTCGTGCTGGTTGTGCTTCCAGTGGTGTAAAGATGCCCCAGTGGATTTTACCTCAGGTTGTGAATGGTAGCTCCACTGGGTATTTGTATCTATCCATCTGTCTGTCTATTTATCTATGTGTCTGTCTGTCTATCTATCTATCTGTGTCTATCTATCTGTGTCTATCTATCTATCTATCTGTCTGTGTCTATCTATCCATCTGTCTGTCTATCTATCTATCTGTCTGTCTGTCTGTGTCTATCTATCTATCTATCTATCTATCTATGTCTGTCTGTCTGTCTATCTATCCATCCATCCATCCATCCCTCCATCCATCCATCCATCCGTCCCTCCATCCATCCATCCATTTTATCTTTCCATCTGTCTGTCTCCCTATCTCCTGGTCTGAAAGGCCTTTTGGAGACAAACTGGAGAAAAGCTGGCTCGAGAGGAATTGACAAAACACACCCATAAAAGCGTTTTCTTCCTGTTGTCTGCACACATTTAAAAATCCAGCTGGTTTTATGGGGCACATGTTGAAAAGAAGATACCAGGGAGGGGGCACACCTCTGGTGGCTTGAGGGGGGAGATTAAAACAGGCTGGGACCGTCAGCTGTGAGAGATATTCAGAGCAAGAAGTGCAAATGGAGCTACTCCCACGCCATTTATCTGTATGGTAGCGTGGACTCACACGGGATTTTTTGGACCAGGCATTTTTGTAGACCTGGCAACAATCAGCAGTGAGAGGTGATGTGCTGGGGGCTGGACAGCAAAGCCAGGGCTGTGGCTGAACAGCCAGCTCATGGCTGAGGATGTCTGTCCCCTGTCCCCCTCTGTGTCACCAGACCTTGGCAGGAGCCCTTCTCAGCCTTGCACAGAGGAAGCAGGGGAACCTCCCCAGCCTCTCCAGCAACTCATGGTACAAATTTGTGTGTGGCTTAAAGACAAAATTAATAAAGCCCCAAAATGCTTGTGAGGCTCTCTGTGGTTAATGGGGAAGTCGCTGCTCTGTGATGTTTGCCAGCCAAGGTCCCTGTCATCAGCTTCAGTGGAAAACCCCACGATTCTCCCTCTTGTCATACTACTGGATCACCACCATGACCTGCCAAAGTGCTCCTGGTGATGAATTTGGCCATCCTCTTGGACCATTTTTCAGAAGCTCTGGTTCCTGAAAGCCGAGAGGCTCCAATGCTCACACACTGAGCTGTCAGCTGCACATGTGGCTGGACTTGATGACCTCGGAGGTCTTTCCCAACCTTGAGGATTCCATGATTCTATGATTCTAAATGTCTCCTGAGCCTGGTGACAAGGCTTATCAAGTCTGAAAACGTGGTGGAAATCTGGGAGTGAATTCAGTTCCCACTTCCAAAAATGACAAAGGCTGGGTGGAGAGAGAAGACCCGAACGAGCAGCAGAGCTGTGCTGTGACTCATCCTCCCCTGGGGACCCTGTGGTGGGAACAGGGGTGTGCTTTGTCTGGGCTGGGGCATGGTGCTTTGGGCTCTGGGCTTTTGGGGTGCTCACGGGGTTGGTGAGCAAGGAGAAGCGGTGCTGAGCAGGAGCACTAACCTACTCCAGTGCCTGAGACACCCTGTGCAGAGGGGCATGGGGCTCCTGTCCCCAGCCTGTGTGTGCCCAGTGCAATGTGACATATTTGGGCTGGAAGAGGAGGTTTAGGGGCCCCTTGCACCCTGCACACCCGTGGGCACTGTGGGGAGGTTGAGGGAACTCTGAGCTCCTCCAGCCCAGAGGTGTTTGAGCCCCTTTCCCCCCCATGCCAAGGGCAGGGCTCCGGGCTCTAGGCTCCATCCCTTG
This sequence comes from Prinia subflava, assembly GCF_021018805.1. Lineage (NCBI taxonomy): Eukaryota > Metazoa > Chordata > Aves > Passeriformes > Cisticolidae > Prinia > Prinia subflava. Next base: position 102,375,298 of record NC_086283.1, on the reverse strand, counting down.
CCTTGGAGCAGGGTCAGGGCTGGAGGGGCTGTGATTTCAGATCAGCTCTGAGAATCAGATCTGGGTGTTTCCACCAGCTTTCAGCGTGGTGAAGTGTTTGCAGCCTTTTTTTGTACCAGACGGGAACAAAGCGGTGCGAGTCAGACGTCGTCGGTGCGGGCGCTGTCGGTTACCAGGGTTACAACACGCATGGGAAAAAAGGAAAAAAAAACCCACATATTGCAGGGAACTAAGTACTAATTTTGCTGTCGAGGCGATACACGGGACTGGCATTACCATGGATGTATTTATATCCTCTGCCCTGTGGCAAATATGTAAGTTATTCTGAGGCATATCCATGCTCTGGGTTTGGAGCTGGACCACCAAAGACCTCCAGGGAGTTGCTGTGTGAGAGCTGAGGGGGGTCTCTTGTTATTCCCTGCAGCTGCCCAGATGAGAATGTCAGCATGAATATGCTTAAAATAGGAAAAAAACATTCTAAGCCTGAAGATATCTGTTTTGCACAAGGCATGCTGCAAAGAATGGAAGAGGACAGCTCTGGCTCCAAATTTCAGCCAGTGAAGGGACAACACTGGGCCCCAGTGCCACAGCTACCGAAGTTTGTTGGCTCATTTTGGAGCAAATCTCCAGTGGAAAATGGGTCAGAAAACAAGTTTTGCCTCTCATCAGCGAGGTAAGCCAAGGCTGACAGGAGGAAACTAGAAAATGAAGATGGTCTGAAAGGGGTTCAGTGACAGAAAGTGGAAACCAGATCTGATGAGGGTGAAAGAAGGGAAACCAGCCCCTGAGGGGAGCTGGATGTTCGGGTTCCAGGCCAGTGGGTGGGCAGGGTGCTCACCTGGGGCAGCTGCAGGAGACGCAGGGGAACACTGGCACAAACAAACCCAAACCACTGGAGATGGCCTAGCACCCCAAAAATGCCCTGCTGGAAGTGGTATTTACTCCTTCCCTGGAAGCTCAGGCCCTGCGGTTTTGTTCTTCCAGAGCAGGGTGCCATGGGGGAAGCTGGGATAAATTTCATGGTTGGAGAATTTTCTGTTTTTAATAATTGATCAAGAGCAGGCAGTGGGATGGAGAGGCCTCGTGCAGCGATGTGGGCTCACCAGCAGAGCCACTTCCAGCCAGCAGGCAGCGAGGAGGGGGCTGGAGGCAGGGAATTGCCTCCTTCAGAGGGGCTGCTCAGGGCTCGCAGCCTCCACAGCCGGGCAGAAGGGTTTGCTTTCATCTCCCTGCCTGCAACATCTGCAGCCTGCACTCGTAAAACTTCCAGCGCTGCTTTAACCCTTCAGGCTCTTTTTTTTTATTCCCTTTAGAGAGTTTTCTGGGGACAAAAGGCTGCAGTCCAAGCATTAAAAAACCCATGCAGCAGCATCCCTGGTTGGAGGAGCTGCCACCTCTGTCTGCTGCCTGTGGAGAGAAGGACAGTGGGACCTCAACCCACAACTGGGATCATTCTCTGAGTTCTCTGTTCTGAGAGAGACTGCTGGACTGGGACAGCACTGCTGTTTTAGTGTCTACACTATAAAAATAACTTTGCCTGGGACTTTTTTTTTTTTTTTAAACCAAGATGCATCACCACTCTTGGCAGCAGCGAGGCTCCAGAGCTGGATTGATTTTCAGCACAGTCAAGCTCAATGCTCCTAATCCAAAGTCTTTCAGCTCTTGGAGGTCACACTGAGTTCAGGAGGCAAATTTCTCACCTGGGGCATATTTTTGTTGCAGGAAAGCAGATCCCTAGATAGGGACTGGCTTTGTTAGAGGAAACCAATCTCAGATACAGACCTGCTCCTGGCTTGGGAAACTCCAGGGAGATGGAGCCAGAGTGATCCTGGTGCTCAGGGCTCAGCAGCCTCAAACACACCCATCCCCTTCCAGAGGAGAGGAACGGTCCAGTGAAACAACCTCCCACAGAGGGGCATTGGATAATGATAAAACAGAACCTGAGCAATGTCTCAAAAAGACCTGAAAGAGGAGATGGTCAACATGGGGAGCAGGGAACCACGAGGAGCAGCAGCAGGTCTGGGTGTTGCATGCCTGTCCCAAAGTCTCATCTGCTTTTTGAAGCTCCATGAAAGCTTCCCTCTCCTGGGCTCTGCTTGGTGTCTCCTGACTGGGCACAAGAGTCTCACGAGCATCTTGTGAGCTCCAGGGGTTGTGCAAATGTGAGAAAGTGGAAAGCACAACTCTCCATTCCCCCAAAAGCAGGGGGGCTTTGACAAGTGCAGGATGAAGAGTTGGAACGTGGATAGGTGAGGGGAAAAAAAAAGGTTATTAGGAGTTATCATAGCTTTTAGGCCAGCTGAGGATGTGGGTGACAATTCTTTGTGGTTTTTTTTAAATGGTTGGGCTGGCAGGGCTCTGGGACTCCTACTGGGAGTAGCAGAGGGACAGCCTCAGCTCTGACATGCCCAGGGGTGTGCAAAAGCTCCTCCATCGGGCACTGAAACATCCACACCTGAGTAAGGTAAGAGGTTCAGCTAGTCCAAGTAAACTATGTGTGGCTGGGTGTTGGGAGAGGAGGAAAAATGGGTGATCTTGCAGGGAAAAGAGGTTGTGGTGGGAATTGATAGAAATGTCCTTACATTTCCCTTGTCAATAAATGATAGATGTCCTTATCATTCCCTGAAGCAACAAATTTCTGCCCCTCTTTGGCTTTGCTTTAAGCAGGATCTCAGGGTCTGACCCAGAGCCCCAAAAGCTGGACTTTAAGCTCAGATTTTGGTATGTGGCCCATGGATGCCAGCTCTCTCTCATCTCACAGTGACACAGTGGTCCACAGCCCATGCTGGCCTCACTCTGCCACCTCCTCCAGCTGCTGCAGCATTCCAGGTGCCCCCCTGACCTTCACACACCACAGAAACTTTGAATGACCTTGGGCAAGCTGCTTCTGCCTCAGTTTCCATTTCCTCAGAGTTATCAGCCCCTGTGCCTTTGGTGGCACCTGCAGTGACTTTTCCTCCGCCAGCAGAATTTAATTCAGAGGCTGGGGGTGGCTTCTCCGTGTGTACACCGAGTGCCCGAGCGAGTGGGGAGGGAGGGGAGCCGCGGCTGGGGCTCGCAGCACCTCCACGCCAGGAGACATCAAAGAGGGCACGGCACCCTCGGCTCCCAGGCAGCCGGGACGCCCTTCCAGTCCAGGCATGCCTCTCGGTTTGCTGAAAAAACCCCACTTCTTATTAATCTGCGATTGAAACTGTAATTATGTCATGGCTCTGCACAGCCCCATCGACAAGCCCGGGCAGGGGACGGGGCTGGGCCGCGGCTCCCGCCCCTCCACGGCCCTGCCCGGGCGGGCACGGCCCGGCCGGGGCCACCGAGAGCCCTGCGGAGGGGACGGGACCGGCCCGGGGTGGGGAGGCTGCTGTGGGGCAGGGGGGCCGTGGACACTGCCCTCCTGAGCTGCTGCTGGACCCATGGGCACTGCCCTCCTGCACTGCTGCAGCTTCCACGGGCACTGCCCTCCTGCACTGCTGCAACTTCCACAGCACTGCTCTCCTGCACTGCTGCTGCTGCTGGAGCTCCTATGGGCACTGCCCTCCTGCACTGCTGCTGCTGTGGCTGCATCTACCATGAGCACTGCCCTCCTGCAGTGCTGCTGCAGCAGCAGCTCCCACAGCACTGCCCTCCTGCAGTGGTGCTGCTGCAGTTCCCATGGGTGCTGCCCTCCTGCATGGCTGCTGCTGCTGCACCCACAGGCACTGCCCTCCTGCACGGCTGCTGCAGTGGCCTGGGTGCTGCCCTGAGTGCCTTCACCACGCTCAGACCCTTCCCTTCCATGCCTGAGTGCACATCCCTTTGGGAATGCGGGGCTCAGCTGCATCTGCCGGGGTTTGATCCAGGCAGCAGCAGCCCCTCAGTGCACCCAGCACCTCAGCTGGGCGTTTCTGGGGCACAGCAGAGCCTCAGCTTCTGATGCTGCTGGTTTTCCATCTCCCTGAACGTCACCGGGCACGTCCCTGTGCTGTGCACAGCCCCAGGAGCCTCCCCCACCCCAGGGATGCTCAGCTCTCCTCCACCCTGCAGTTCTCCCAAAACCACTTTTCTCTCCCCAGAATCTTCCACCTCCTCAGGTGCCCCTCACACCCCGGGACGCCAGCCCTGCTCCCCCAGCCCCACACTTGCCTCTGTTTGCTCCGAAAATGCTGGTTTCAGCTTTCATTGCTCTCAGATGCTTTTTTGGACCCCATTAAATAACACTGCGAACGTTGATGTTAATTAAAATTCCTCCTAACCACTCCCTTGCTCTTGTAACCCCTCCTTGAAACCTCATTCATTTCTGGGATCTTCCCAAACAGAGGCTCTCCAGGCCCAGCTTCTCTGTGGTGTTTTTCCTTGCCATGTCCCTCCTCTGTAAATGAGCTCTGGGGGTGCAAATCTCTGCCTGCTTTCTCTCCATTGCCATTTCCCCATCATTTTATTCCATTTTTTCTTGGAGCACGAGGGACTTCAAAAACATTTACCAGGTTTAGGCTGGTCTTTGTGCCAGGGATGGCATCAACAGACACACAGCATCTCATGGGAGCAAATCCCAAAGCTGGTACACCTCTCTAAGAGATAATATTTTAGGAACTGAGCTCCCACCTGTCCAGCCTTCAATATCTGGGGCAGTGTTTGCTGCATCCCTGGGTTTTGCTGTCAGTGATCCCTGCTCCAGGTTTATTGCCCCCCTTTGGATATTTGTTGTCCTTGCTGGAGTAGAGGACATCTTCCCTGGCAGAAGGTCTGAGAGAAATGCCAAAGGGAGGTATTTCTTTAAATTTCAAAACACAGCCCAGTCAAGGAAGCAAAATAAACCTAATTTATAGAAAATGGTGCTGGAAGAGAGCACTTAAAATCAACTAACCCCCTGCTAATTCCAAGGGCAATCCAGACATCCTTAAACTACCTGCAATTGGTGTTTTCCCAGCCTGTTCCTAATAATCCTAAGTGCAGCATTACTATGGTTTTCCAAATAACTTTTTTTCCAGGCCTTTATTATCTGTCTGTCACCCAGGCTGCATCTTCCTTCCTGCAGGTTAAGCCCACGACTTCTCAGCCCTTCTTTTGTGATAATGAAGGGTTTATTTCCTTTCCCTTGGCAGCCGTGTTGTATGATTTACAATATCCCTTCGTCTTTTAAAAAGTTCTTCAGACTAAACAGCACCAGGTCCTTCAAGCTTCCTCTTTGGGACACCTTTTGATTTTCTAAGCACTTTGCACACCATCCTCCAGACTCCCTCTGTGACTCGTTTACCCCCTTTATTAGTAAGTCATTATCCAGGATTCATTAGACACCACTTGTTGGTTGTTACAGTATCTTCTTTTTCTCGTTATTTCAGAATGTAATAGCTGCTGTCCAGCCAGCTGCCAGCTCCTCATGGCTTTGCAGGAGTGAGGCATGGGTGTGTTAGGGCAGCTATTCTCAGCCCCAGACTGCAACAGGACCCCAGGGAGCCTGGGGGATTTGGCAGGGACCAGCCCAGTGGTTCCCAGCTTCCCAACCAACCTGGACGTCTTTGAGGACCCCACTCCCAAAGAGATGTAAGCACCCACCAGAAACTGAGGTTACTCTGAGGTCTGAATGGTTTTGGAACCCTGGACTGGTCCAGTTCCAACTCACAGGATCCCCTGGAAATTCAGAGTGCAGCCTCCAGGTTTGTGCTGGGCCAGGAGCAGCCTTCTGAGGCATCAGATGAAAATGGGTCAAGTACAGCACGTTTTTATCCCTTCTGAAATGATGGGTTTTTTCCACAAAGACATTTTGATATGGGAAAGTGTTTTGTGCTACTTATTGCAATTATCTCTGAGGATACAGTTGACTCTGCTGAAGATAAGGAGGACCTTGGAATTCCAGGAACAGCATCAGCAGTGAGATAAGCATCGGCCACGAGTGCACAGTGGGTTTCCCTTTCCGACAGAGGACATCAGACCCCCAAGCAGAGTAAAAACCTCCAGCCCTACACTGGCATGGCAGGGAATGCTTTTCCCAGTTGAAGACCTGGCCTGGGATCTGTGTGGCAAAGCAGAGAATTTTGTGCATGAGCTGCATGTCTGCTGAGGGTGTTCTAAATGAAAGAACACCACGGTGCACTTATTTACTGCTTGAAAAGGCTGCACACATTGCAGAGAGGCTTTGGTCAAAGATTTCCATTTACTCTCTTGCATATTTTAATTCAGGCCATTTGAGAATGAAACACACTCAGATACATTTAATTGTGTTTTCATGAGTGTTTAATGATGCCTGCTTCATCAGGGGTGATGATCAGAGAAACACCAAATGTTTTGGGTTGGAAGGGACCTTAAAGCTCATCTCATTCCACTCCTGCCATGACAGGGACACCTTGCACTGTGCCAGGCTGCTCCCAGCCGTGTCCAGCCTGGCCTTGGGCACTGCCAGGGATGCAGGGGCAGCCACAGCTGCTCTGGGCACCCTGTGCCAGCAATTCCTTCCCAGTTTCTGATCTAAATTCTAAATCCAACTTCCCGAGGCTCAGTCTCAAGCCCACCCTTGCTCAAAGTGGTGGGACAAGGTGAGGTGTGCAGGGAAAGGGCTCTGGGGTCAAACACCTCCCCTGAAGATGGGCAGGGCAGGGAGATTCCCAAGGCCCTGCTCTCCAGGCAAACACATTTTCTCTGGGAGGGGTGACCCGGGGCAGTTTGGACACCTGTGGTGCTCAGGTGTGTCCTGTGGGGCCCTGACTGGAGAGGGAGAGGATGCTGTGGCATGAGGGACATGGAGGGGGAAGGTGGGGATTGGAGGTGTGGGGAAGGACATGAATCTCCCCGGTGGTGTTTTCACTCCTTGTTTCACCTTGTATCTCAATTTTTCCTCTCTTTCTTCCTCCCCAGGTCAGGACAAGGTCTTTTCTTCTCCAGGTTGCAGACACCTTTGTGAAGTGACCCTTAGACCAGGTTGTTTGAGGTGAGCAAAGCCTCCACCAGCCGCCGTCGATTAATTATTACTTCCAACCTCCTGCTTCTCAACCTTGGGAAACTGCTCTGTATTGGGTAATTCCTCATTTTTCTCCACCACCCCCCCCTCCCTACCCCAAAATGGGCAACAGTCAAAAAATACAACTCGCCCCAGGTTTAATAAAAACCACCTCCTACCAAAACTGCAGGTCAGAGGTCAGAGCCCCTCTTGACAAGGGGTCCCTGGGTGGAGGGGGGCCCACAGGGGTGTCCCCGCTCAGGGGACAGGGCCAGCAGCACCAGGGCCAGCAGTGCTTGGCAGTGAGGTCCTGTGGCAGTGTCAGTGCCCTGGCAGAGAGACAAGGTGGAGCCTGTTTCGACACCGAGCACTTCAGCCCTCGGCACGGCTTCCACCGGCACCTGTGCCAGCAGCCGGGCGGGAGACCTTTGCTCAGCTTCCTATTAACCATTTAGCCTTAATTAAAGGCACTCGCCAGTCAGCTGGGAGCAGGGATGGGTGGTCCCAAACCAGCGTGTGTGGGTGTTTCTGTCGCTAACCTGGCAGGGGGCGAGATGGGTGCTTGGGAAAAGGGGGGTGAGGTTGTGTTTTTGGGGAGGAAAGGGAGAAACCCCCACCCTGCAGCGTGCACAGGGATGAGAACCGAGCTATGCCAAGCCCCCCTCAGTCCTGAACTGGACCCCTCTCCCCGTGTATTGTCGAGAATGCCCAGTTTTGGTTGTGCACACCCCAGGAGGAGGGTGAATTCCTCACCTCCACCCACCCCAAGTGCTTCAGCCCCGCACCACTCAGCTGTCCCAGCAGGCTGGGAACCCCTGGCTGCCCTTGCCACACCTCCCCACACCAGTTCCAGGGCTGCAAGGGCTGCTGTGACAGCGTCCCTGCCGCGCTGACACCCGTCCCCTGTGAGTCAGGGTGACCAGGCTGCTGGCTGCCCCTTATCTCCCTTCGTTGTCTTATCTCCCCGCAGTAGAAGTTGCACCGCGATCGGGCGCCCCGGGAGCAGGCGTGGAGCTCCAAGTGGAGCAGCCGATGCGGGCAGCTGATAATTGCATTTCCTGGAGGCAGAGCTCCTGGGCAGGGACTGCAGGGCCGAGATGGGTGACATTAAAAAAAAAAAAGAAAAACCCTCTGCAGCGCTGGGGTCTTCATCTGCCCAAAAAGCTGCTGGTGCTGAGATCCTGCTGGACACCTTGGAGGAAAAAAAAAAAACAAACAAAAAAGGTTGTGAGGGGCCCTGGGGAGCCGGGATGAGGCTGAGCAGGAGGATGATGCTGGTGGCCCAGCTGCAGCTCAGGTGAACTGGGAGTGAACAGAGCACCTCCTGCATCTGCAGCAGCACAGGGAAGTGTGCCACAGCTGCTGAACAGCCAGAGTGGCCCTAAAAATCACCCACCCCAAGGCAGCTCCTGCGCTGAGCCTGGCGAATGCACCCCGTGGGCAAGCACAGGGATGGTCCCTGGGGTGCGGGCACAGGAGGGGCTCACTGCAGGCTGCCCACTGCCACATGCCACCCTCCCTGCAGAGCTGGGGCGTTCACATCCCACCTGGTGGGTTCAGCTAGCCCCACCAAGACTTTGGGGTGGTGTGGAGTTGGGGTTTGCAAGCACAAAGGTGACACTGAGGGACAAAGGCCACCAGCTGTCCTCCAGGGACCCCGCCTGGGTGTCCTGGGTGGAAAGCACGGCGGTGCCCTGGCGTCTGGGCTCCCTTCCAGGCTCATCATGGGACTCCCAGCAAATCCCCTGAGGCAATCTGATCTCCTGGACGCCAGCACCTCTCCCTCCCTCTGGCACCTCGGGCTTTCCACGGTTTAAGGTGCCAAAGTTCATTGACAGCGGTGGCCCGGGCACGCCCACAGCCCGTGCCACCCTGCGGGGCACAAGGCAGGTCACCCTGCCAGGAGGGAACAAAGCAAGGTGCAGTAGGGACAAAGTCACTTTGCACCCGGGTGTAAAACCTTGCCGGGGGAGGGGGAAGAAAACAATCATCCCTGTGATACGTCCTACATAAACCTGGGAAGTTGTAGGGCTGCTGGTAGACATGAGCTGGTTTTATTTCACGGAACAGTCAGAATGGATGATGAAACTCCGTCTGAGGCCTCACAGAGACAAATGACAAGGTTCCCAGTAGTCCTTGAATGGCTATCAAATGTGTCATAGTTAGAAGCCAGCCTGGAGGGACTTTTCCTCCAGTAGGTCCCATTCCAGGAAATTAGTCTGCACTATGCATTCCTCAGATTTGTCAGTGATCTGGGAGGCATCTTTGTTAAAAAACTGGTGAAGTTCCTACAAATTCTTGAGCAATTTAAGAGGCGAAAAAACCGTGTGGAAAAAGCCTCCTGTCTGTTCTGGGAAGGGATGGTCAGGATGGGAAACACAATTGGCTGTGGAGGGGTGCAGTGCCACTGGTCCCTTTGCAAAGGGATGGGCTCTGTGAAATCCCCACCACCCCGTCCTTGTGCTGCTGCTTTCAGCACCTCCCCTGGCCCAGAGGGGACCGCTGTGTCCCCAGGACCAGGTGCTCTACGTGCTCCCTGCACCACCCACACAGCTCTGCATGGGCCAGCAGCTTGCACAACCCGCAGGGTCAGGGACAGGGAGCACAGCCCTGGCTCGTGGGCCCAGCCAAGCAAATTCATCTCTGCTTCGGGGTGGCCACGGGAAAAGTAAAGATTAGGAGAAATGCCGGCGGTGCTGGAGGGTTGTCTGGAAGCCCAGGTGGCTGGCACGGGACAAAAACGTGCCCAAAATCTCTTGAAGCATCTCCAGTGCAGACTGCTGTGGTCCTTCTGCAAGTCCACTCCCAGTCCTCCCCTCTGTCTTCACATCCTGGGCTGGTCTGGGCCAGACCTAGGGCTGAGCTAGGGGGAGGCTTTGTCAGCCTTGCACTACCCCAGCCACAAACACTGAAATGGGTTAAATCCAACCTGAAATGGAGTAAATCCTCTGGCAGTATCTGCCACATCAGCACCTCGGACTGGGAATACCATGAGAAGAGCCCTTCCAGTGTGAGGAGGCAGTCAAACTACAGTAAAATCACGGAAAGAGCAAGTTAAAATAAAATAATCCAGTGCCCCCCACTCGCCTCCCTCCCTGTGAACTCCACTGAACTTTGAAAAACCAAAACCAAACAGGGCCGAGTTCAGCCTCAGTTCAAGTTGTAGACAAAGTTCAACCTACTTCTAATTTTGTCCTGACAATTCCCACCAGAACACAGGCTCCAGCCCTGGGGGTAAGCCACCCCTGACCATAATCTGCCCCTGGATGTCCCCAAAAACTCCTGCCCACCTGCAGGGGGGACAAGAAGAAGGAGGCCAAGTGCCCCAGACACCCCAGAGGAGCCTCCCCTTGGGGGTGGCTGTGGTGTATCTCCATGCCACGGGGCTGGATGTCCCCATCCCTGTCTGGGCAGGGCCACCCTGGGCTGGGACAGGTCTCCAAGGGACAGCTGCTGGTCAGACTGGGGTTTTTTCCCCATTAGTTCCTTAGGGGTGTCACTTAAACCCAGCACCATGGGAGCAATTAGAACTGGAGGAGAGGGTAATTAGGGGGGGAACTGGGAGACAAGGGGCTGTGCGTGGAGGGGCAGGAAGCACAAGAGGAGATGAGGATCCCTGCAACCTCCTCCTGGCATTTACAGGAGAACATGGGTGGTGGCAATTCCTAGTGGGATTTTAGGAAATCCAGTGCACCCCAGGGAAAATGGAGGTTGTGGACTTCCCACCCCTGTTACATTTCCCTGGGGAATGTTCTCTCCCCTCTCAGGGATCCCTAGAGCTTGTACCATGTAGTTTGACCCTTCCTCCCCTTTCTGACCCCATTGGCTGTGTCCCAAACTGCCCCTCCCTGGCAGGAGCTAAGAAAAGACCCTCTCCCTCTGTGCACGGCCTCTTTCCCTCTGGAGACCACCTGGAATAAACATCCTGAACTGCAGCTGGGGGTCAGAGCCTCTTTTGGGGTCCTTTATCCTGTCCATGAAATATTCCTCCAAAGCCCCCTAAAGTTTGGGCTAGCCTAGGAACATTGGAGGGGCTACTGGGGGATTTATTTCACACCCCTGGAAGTGTTCCAGGCCAGGCTGGATGGGGCTTGGAGCAAAAAACAGTGGACAGTGGAAACCATGCCTGCCCATGGCAGGGGGTGGAACAGGGTAATCTTGGAAGTCCTTTCAAACCCAAACCATTCTGTGATTCTGTGATTCTGTGATTCTGTGATTCTGTGATTCTACAGTGCTTGCAGAAAGAGATAGCACAGAGACAAAACCCTTGTGCAATGTTCTAAATGTGAACTGCAGGGACCCAGGATGGTCACCTGTCCCCAAAAAGGTGAGTGCAGGTGGTGACTGGAAGAAGGACAACTCATCTTTCCCAAGGAGCAGACATCCTCAGCTGTGAAAAGGGAGCTGAGGTTGCCAAATGTGACAGCGCAGAGCTGCAAACTTGACTGCAAACACAGAGGGAGCAAAGGGAAATAAAAATGACAGGGCAGAGAGAAAGTGGTGAAAAAAAGAGTATAAGTTGAACTGAGAAACAGAATTCAGGCAGCAGCACTGGGTTATTTGGGTTTAGTCCCCTTGGGAGAGCAGTAAGCCCCTGGAGCACCCTTCAAGTGCTCCAAAAACCAATGCAATTTTATATAAAGAATATATACAGCAGGATGTGTCCACACAATGATTGTAAAAAATAACTGCAGTCACCATGTGCAACACAATCCCTGCCCCAAACACTTCACTGCCCCTCAAAAAACAATTTATGCATTTATCTCTAAGAAATCAGCACAAACCCATGGTTTCTAACAAATACCCTGCATTTTTTTGTGCTTGAAAAGAAGAGCAGAGCAGCCCTGCTAACTGGGGGTTGTTTTCTCACACGAGTTGTAAAATCCAGCCCTGGGGAGAGAAGTTACCTTTGCTGTAAAACAATCTGCCTGCTGGATTTCACAACCTTTGTCGTCTTTCTCTCCCCACAGCAATATTTTTACGGTGTTTGCCCTCAAACCAGTTTTTCATCAGCCAACGTGTAATTACCAGCAGACAGGTTTTGGAGAATCCATCCCCTGGTGCAGTTTTTCCTCCCACCCTAGTCTACCCAATCTTCCAGCCTTGCTTTGAAAACTGACCTGTTTTGGACCTCAAAATTTTAACTTATTTAAAAAAAAAAAGAAAAAAAGAAGGAAATTTAAAATTACTGTCTGAGGTTGAACATTGCTAATCTCTGGAAGTGTCCAAGGCCAGGTTGGACAGGGATTGGAGCAACCTGTGGAAGGTGTCCCTGCCCATGGCAGGGGGTGGAATGAGATGATCTTTAAGGTTTCTTCAACCCCAAACCATTCTGAGATTCCATGACTCTCTGATCAAGGCAGGGAGTAGTAAATGCTGATCAGGATTTACTTTAGGGTTTTATCCCAGGAAAAAAAAAAAGAAAAATAAAGAAAAATAAAGAAAAAAAGAAAAAAAAAAAAAGGAAAAAAAGAAGAGCCAGTGACATAATTTGGCCGTGGTTGAAGACGGGGCCTGGGGAAGCCCCAGCTCAGCTGACACCTGGCCATGCTGCTCTCATGACCCACCTCTGCACCGCACCCTGGCTCTGCAGGTCTGATGCCAGAGCACAGGATCCTGGGCCAGGAAACCTCAGGCTCCTGCAGAGCTCCCTGTTGCTGTTCTGAAGGTAAAAGAGCACTGCTTGTGCCCACCTCCACCCAGCTCCTCCCTGGTGCCCGCCTGAAGCAGCAGCAGGTAGGATTTGTCCCTTGGATGGGGAAACCTGGGTGCTCCATTTGCACCTCCAAGTAAAACCCAGGCTTGGTGCTGCCTGTAGAAGTGTGGAAATTGTCTTCATGACCTCCCCCTGGGACTTTGCACAGGTCCCAGATGCCGCGGAATCTCACGGACCACCATCTCGGCCTGCCCATGGCCAAGGGGGATGGAATTAAATCATCCTTAAGGTCCCTTCCAACACCAATCATTCTGTGGTTCTGTGATTCCAAGACCTCTCCTGCCCACGCAGACCCTCAGCTCGGTTCCTCAGCTGTTCCCACACTTCCACCAGTTGCAGGGATCTGCTCCAAGACCTGGTTTTAGCTCACAGCTCCAGCGACTGCTGCAGGGTCACCAGCAGCACCAGCTGTCCTACCCCATCCTCACAGGATCATTTTGGGAAAGCCTTCCAAGATCAGTGAGTCCAACCTATGGCCATTCCCCACCTTGTAACCCTGACACGAGTGGCATGTCCACCCATTCCCTGGGACACTCCCAGGGATGGGGACTCCACCTCCTCCTGGGCAGCCTCTTCCAATGCCTGACCACCCCTTCCATGGAAAAATTTTTCCTGATGTCCAGCCTGAAGTCTTGGCTGCAAGGCCACACGTGCCAGGCATTTGGACATCAAGAATGACGGGGTGGGGGGACAGAAATGCTGATGGATTTTCCTCTGGCAGGGCTGGGAGGAGAGGAGCAGGGGCTGCAGCAAGCCCAGGACCATGGCAAAGGTGATTTCTCCCATCAGACCGTTGCCATCTCCTGGCGTCGCTTCCCCAAAGTGGAAACTTCTGATCAGAAAGGTCTGTGGGAAGTTATTGAAAAGGTCTGAGCTAATAAAATCCAATTTGTTTAAATGTTATTGCTACAGCAACACAACATACGTTGAAATGAAACACTTTGGTGAAAAACTGGGATGATTTAGGACAGAATGCAATTCTGAAATCTTGGCATTTCTCTTGAGAGGGACTTGGCATTTTATTCCCCATTGACTTTGGGCAGACAAAGCCAAACATCCACTTCTGGAACCACCCACCCTTTGGACTGCACACTCACCTGTAGCAGCAGGAATAAACACAGTGACCCCTCCAAGAGGTACAGGCAATGTCTGCATTCTTGAAAATGTTTAAATCAGTAACTTACAGCCCAAGGATGCAGTATTTCTTGCAGAAATATTTCTCTGGGAGTCCAGAGAAATCCCAGGGAGCAGGATAAACATCAAGCTAGGCTCAGCAGTCACATTTGTGTAGCCAAAGAAGTCTCCAGCCTTATAACTGGGGATCATAGTGTAGGATACAAAAGGAAGTGGCCACAGTCTTGTGATCTGCATTATTGTTTGGATATCACTGTTTTCCTTGCACCCCAAGCAATAATCACACAAGCTGCAGTTCAGCTGGCAAACAGAGCCACAATGCAGTTACATTGAGGTTACTTGTCTTTGTTGCCCATTTTTGCCACCAGCAGGAGCATTTAAGAGCTCCTCTTAGCACTCAGCAGAGATGTGGAGCTGCTGGAAGGGGAGGACACCCTGCACCCTGGCTATTTGCAGGTTTGCCATGTTTTAGGGAAGCCCAGCAATCTCACTATGATCCATGGAGTCTTTATTTGCTGCTGCCTGGGTTTTTGGCAGACATGAGGAATTCGCAGAAATATTCCTGCATCTTGAAAGCCTCGGCTCTGTAGTGATGCCCATCCATCTGCTCCTAATCTTGTGTTACTGCAGGTTATTTTCTCATTTAATGCATCTTGGTGGTCCCAGGGGCCCCGGGGATCGTCTCTGCTCCTGGCTTGTCTGCTCCCAGCCCAGCTCCAGTGCTGATAAACTCTTCCCAGAGCGGGTCCAGATGCTCCAACCCCTGATTAAGAACAGGCCAAACTCCAGCACCCAGAGCTGCAGGGTCTGCCTGCGGGCTGGGGCTTAGGATGGGGATGTTTAGGCGTGGATCCTTGGAAAGGGTGGCAGATGGTCAGCTGTGGTATTTCACAGAATCAGTGAATGGTTTGGGTTAGAAGGGACCTTAAAGACCCCCTTGTTCCACCCCCTGTCATGGGCAGGGACACCTTCCCTTATCCCAGGGTTCTCCAAGCCCCATCCAACCTGGCCTTGGGCACTGCCAGGGATGCAGGGGCAGCCACAGCTGCTCTGGGCACCCTGTGCCAGCAATTCCCTCCCAGTTTCTGATCTAAATTCTAAATCCAACTTCCCGAGGCTCAGTCTCAATCCCACCCTTGCTCAGAGTGGTGGGACAAGGTGAGGTGTGCAGGGAATGGGTTCCCCTCTGGGGTCAAACACCTCCCTTGAAGATGGGCAGGGCAGGGAGATTCCCAAGGTCCTGCTCTCCAGGCAAACACATTTTCTCTGGGAGGGTGACCCGGGGCAGTTTGGACACCTGTGGTGCTCAGGTGTGTCCTGTGGGGCCCTGACTGGAGAGGGAGAGGATGCTGTGGCATGAGGGACATGGAGGGGGAAGGTGGGGATTGGAGGTGTGGGGAAGGACATGAATCTCCCTGGTGCTGTTTTCACTCGTTTCACCTTCCATCTTGCTTTTCCCTCTCTTTTTATCTCCCTCAGGCCACTTCAGTCAGCCAATATTTATTGTCTTATGCTTGAGAAGGGTTTTCCAGAGGAGACCTTGGAGTTAACCTGCTTTTTGGAGATTGGCTCAGTTGGTCAGAGCGTGGTGCTGGCAACTGCAATGTCCCGGCTTCATCCTTGTATGGACCATTCAATGCAGAGCTGGACTGTGGTCCTTGTGGAGAATACTCACAGAATATTCTGTGATTTTGTGATAAATGTCTTGAGCATCAATTTCAAAGACTGTTTTTAACAGGCAGCAGTGGCTGGCGAGCCCTTTTTGCCACAGCCCTGAGTGGAATGTATGTGATTAAATCAGGGGGTTCTCTAACAGAGCCCCGGGCTCAGCTGAGGTGGGACAGAAAGAGGTGGGAAATTCCCTTTGGGCAGAGGATGGGGAGCAGCAGCTGTGAGGGCAGAGCTGGAGGTGGGCTCAGTCCATCACCCACAGAGCTCTGAGCCCTCTGCACCATCCCCACAAGCTTTCACCCTCACCCCTGTGACAACGTGACAGGGACAGGGAGCAGCCCCCAGAGCAGGAGCAGCGGGATGTGACAGGCCCAGGAGCACCGGGGTGTCCCCACAGAGCCCTCCTGAGCTGCTCTTCCCCCACGAGGGACATTCTGCTCCCACCACGCACAGGCTCCTTCCCTTCCACCCTGAACTCCCAGAGCAGGAGAAGCAACAGCGCGTACCCACAAAGAGATGGGGAAATGTCAAGCTTTAAACATTTATTACTCAGATGATGCATTTTATAGCATACAGTGGGTCTGGATGTTCTATAAACAAAGACTGAATTGCCACAAAGAGTTATGAGCTCCCTTGTTTTAACAGTCTCTGAAATGCTGAAAACGATGAGTTTGTGATTTCTCTAAGTATGAATATCTAGTCTTTACTCTCCCCAAAACCTTTTTCTTTTCTTTTTTTGATTAAAAAAAAAAATTAAAGCGCTTAGTTTAACAAATATGATTAAATTAAAAACGTTGCTTTTTCAAATGCAAATAAATACATTAAAAAAAAAAAAGAATTCTTAGCGTTAACTCTGTGTTCTGCAGGAAACCACAGCTCCCTTGGCTATTGACAGTGGACTTTGCAACCCTTAGTATCATTTCTTCTGAAAAAATACTGAAAATATCACCAGGACTGCCTAATAGCTAACACCAAGAAGAGCAAAATTAGTGTAAAGCCATAAAATACCCAGCAGGGGAAAAAAAAATCATATTTAAGATTTTGAGAGATCTCCAAGTGAGGGCTGTTATAAAAATAAGCACGAAAATAAATCATAAGTTATTCTGACAAGTTTTCTTTCAAAGCCATCAATCATGCCAAGAATAGATACTAATTAATCTCCTTCAGGGGAAGAGGGGAACCAAGCAAATCACTTACTTTTCCTTTTTTTTCTCCCCATTTTTGTTTCACCTCCATATGCACGAGACTTCTCCGAAAAGCAGCGGAATCCCTCACGGGGAAACCAAGCAAGTCACTTTCTGTGCAACAAAATCCATCAGTTTGGAAAGGTTTTTACCAGGAGGGAGGTGAATATTAGGCTGGGGAGCCTGGCAGGGAGTCAGCAAACCTGCTCTGCATGCCAGGGAGGTGGGCACAGAGGTGATGCTGCAGCCACTCGCCTCACACCACCCTGAGGTTTGGCCCCACACAAATTTGGCCAGAGTGGGTTATTTTCCCTTTTGCTGATGTAGTTGTATGGGGACAACACAGTAAAAACCCCACACAGATGCTTTTATTGAGCAGCAAAGAGGGAATCTGGCTGCCCTGGGGAGATGTAGCCGGTGGCTTTGCACCTAAAAATACACGTTGGAGAATTATGCTCTTTGGCGACTGTTTGTAAAGTAAGCCAAAAGATTAAAAGAAAAGAAAAAGAAAAAAAAAAGAAGAAAAAGAAAAAAAAGAAAAAAAAAAGAAAAAAGAGAGAGAGAGAGAGAGAAGAAAACACTCCAGGATCTCCAGGTGCTCTCACCCCCCAAAATTCCCCAGCGCTGTTCCCCATCCTGCCCATCAAATGTCCTTGTGGTGCCTCTTTTCCCAACACAGTACCCTGGTGAATGATGCCATGTGCTTGCCGGCCTCCTACTGATGGACTTCAGAAAGATACCATTGGCAGCATGTAATTTTTGGGGAATAAACCCCATTTTTGGTCAACATTTTGATTCTCGGACATCAACAGAGTGACTGATGTATCAAAGCAGTTAATGGCTGGATGAACGTATGCTGGTAGCAGAGATAAATGGCAAGACATTAAAAAACGACAGATTTCACACAGAAGTTTTTCATTTCCAGTGTTGGAAGGGAAAGTCATGGGCCAAGCCTGGTCAGTGGGGGTTGCAGGATTGCCCCACAATGAGAAAATTGGGTAAGCTCTCACAGCAGGTAGGGGTAGGGAAATGCTTTAGCAGAAATACTGCCCTGTGGCTTACACTTTGACTCTGAATGCCTCCTGATGCACTGATGGGTGAAAATTCAAGTTTTTAGAAACAAAATCCCCAATTATCTGTGTTTTTCTTTTCTTTTTTTCTTCTTTCACTACATCCCAAGAAAATATTCTGTGGGAAGTGAGAAGCTGTAGAAGGGGCCAGAGTGGCAGTCTGGATCACTGCTGGCAGGATCCCTGGCACCCCAACCCACCAGGTTGCTGTCCCTTCTATAGGACTTTTCTGTTCTTAAGAAAAAAAAAAAACACAACAAGACAAAACTGTTTTTCAGGCCTTCTCCCAGAAGACTGACACTCTGCCTGAGTGCACTGTGATGGGTGTTATATCCCCTTCTCCTCCACTCCTTGGGAATTCAGGGAGCAGGAAAAACAAAGAGCAACGGGCACAGCCCTGAGCCTTGTAATACTGATGGGCTTTGCCGTCTTAATGAAGTTCATCTGCTCGTTAATACTATCAAACCACATTGCCACTAACGAGGCTGACCCAACGCAAGGCGCCGTCACTGTGCGAGGCTCCTGGGCTCGAGTAAGTGAAGCAAAAGTTAATTTTTCCAGACAATTCTAGTGAACTCAGCAGTCATTTTTCTGCTTCCCAGGTAGATAGGAGAACTGAAGCTCTTGTTTCCAGCTCCTCTTGCTCCAAGCGCAGAATGAAAACTGGATCAGCAGGCAACTAGACGAAAATTCAGATAATATTGAACTGCAGCATCATGATTCTCACCCCCTAAAATGCATTTTCTGCTGGAAATTTCTGCCCTTTAGATTTTGCAGCAAAAGCTTCCTCCCCATCGCAGACAGACCAACACATTCATAAGGCACCCAAGAACATACTGCACATCCAAGGAGGTCGGGGTGAAATCTCTCTTCTCTGCAAGCCACCAGAAATGCAACGTTTTCCTTGGAAAACCGGGTTGGAGCTGCTGAGTTCAGGCCCAGCCTGCCTGGTCCGGAGTCCATGTGCTCCATCCTTGTGGCATAAATTCTCTTGTGGTGAAAGGAGTAAATTCAGCAGTGAGAAGAAGCCAGGATGGGCTGAGGGCATCACGCCTTCCTCGGCTCCTGCAGGCAGGATGGGGCAGCCTGCACCCTCGCTAGGCTTCACTAGAAAAAGCACCTGGAGGGATTCCCCAAGCCAAAGGGTTGCTAGGTCAGCAAACGAGGAGCCCACAGTGTCTCCTTCATGATCCAGGCGCTGCCCCAGACCAGCCCTCACCCTCCGGGTGGCACATCCCCTCTGTCCCCCACAGCTGTCCTCTCCCTCGGGATGCTCCAGCACGGAGCCAGGAGGGGATCCTGGAGCACCCAGGGCACCCCTGAGCACACTCTGCCTCTCTGAGATGTCCCCCACCCCTCGATGGCACTGTGCCACTGACGCCGAGCGTGGGACAGAGCTGCTCCTGCACACTGCACACCTAGGAACGCTGGATAGCAAACTCAGCTAGTTAGAAGCCAGGCTCAAAACTTCTATTTTTGGCTTTTTCTATTTTTCCCTCTTCATTTTTCCTCTTTTTTTTTCCTATACGGTGCTTGTCTTCTCTTTACCAATCTCCAAAGAACATCAAACCTTCATTTCTCCCTTGCCCTGTACATTATTAGGCCCAACTATAACAGGCCTGGATTTAAATGTATAATTACAACCATGACAGTAATAACAATAAAGCACTCCTTCAATGGAAAAAAAGAAATTATTACAAAAAAGAAGTTAAATGATTATAGTGGCTGAGGAATAACGGCGACTTGAACAGCAAGAATCCCCTATTTTTAGAGCCCCCAGCTCAAAGGACACATTTCTCAATCCACCAAGGAGGTTACTGGCAAGAGGATGGTGGCTACGTAACTTCTGTGGTGGCTTTAGGACTTCCTTAAAACGCTCTTCTGCTTCAGCATCTTCACATACACTGTCACCCAGCTCGAGGGAAGGCGCTGCTCTCCCTTGTCCCCGAGCTGCTCACAACTGTCTGTCCAACAACACAACGAGACAGGAAGGAATTACGAATGCTCGAGAGAAAGAAAACCCCAGTGCAAACGAGAAAGTCGTCCCGCTCTCCAATCTGCCTCTGGAGGGGTGGCGGGTAGGTGGGGGAACACACAGAGAGTCGAAAACAAGAGAAGGAGGGGGGGGACCTAACGCAAGCCCCGCTTGACAAAAGCCATCAATTACGAGCGTCTGGTGTAGTGTGTGCCTGGCTTTGTCCTCCCGAGACATCTGCTGCCTGCTGTCTCCTGCCAGTTGGCCAGGGCAAGGCAGGAGGACGGCGTGAAAACAATACTAGCCCCCACTTGGATTATTTTTTTTTTCCTTCCCTCCTTTTCCAAATTCTCTGTCTTCTTTCGAAAGCCAAACAATAACCCGGCGGGATGCGCTGCTGCTGCTTGAGCAATGAGTTCAGAAAAAGAAACCCCTAAAACAAAACCACGGCGGGGAGGAGGGGTGGCACTTGGCGACGCGGCTGAAAAAGAAACATGCTGCTCCCTCCCCACCCCACGAACGTATTCTCGAGCATGCTGGGTTTGGTCTGCTGGGGGATTTAAATCAGAAAAGCTCTTGCCGGGTCCCGTCAAGGCGCGTGTCCTCTTCTCGTCCCTTACCACCCCACCTCGCTCTGCCCCTCAAGCTGTCAGTTTTTGGATGGTCTTGTTGTAGTACTGCGTGATCGTGGGCGTCAGGGGGTTCCAGTTGTTGGCGTGCAGCTCGATGACCTCCAGCAGCAGGGACCTGGTCAGCATGGACTCGGAGGGACACAGCATCTTGTCGCGCGCTATCGCCAGCAGCTCCGTCATCATCTCGGGCAGCTGCTCCTCCAGCAGCCGGCCGGTGCTCTGCAGCTGTTAGGAAAAGAAGGGGTCAGCCATGGATTACTGATCCTGGAGGGTCCCTTCTAACCTGAGACAGCCCAGGATTCGATCACTCTGTGATGTTGAAACACCCCTCTGGATTTTTACAGACACCTCCCGTCCCTTCGATGCTGCCCTGCCTGGTGCAGGCAAGGTTAAACGCGTCGTGGCTTCTGAAAACCAAAACTACCCAGCAGCAGGCTCCAAGAGCTGAGCACGAAGGGTGAGGCTTTCAAAAGCATCTGCACCAGGCTGCTGGAGGAGTGAATGGTTCAGCTCCCACTGACTTCAAAGGCAGCAGCGACGGATTGCTTTCGAAAAATAAAATAAAAAAAAAAATCCCACGTAAAAATCACGCTATTGTCAAAACAAAATGCAGGCTGTGATGTGGTATTCCTGCCTTCTACCTGGCCCTTCATTTACTCGCTGATTCAGAGCTCCCAGTGACTCCCAGTCATTAGCTGGAATAAGCAGAATGCTCCTGTGTGCACAACAAATCCTGCCCTGCCGAGATCTGCATTTGTACCTGTCGTGCTGCTCTGCTGAAGACAGCCAAGGGCTTTTTCTAAAACAATTACTCCTTGGACAGCCTCCATCGAGTAGCACAAGCCCTAGGTGGTTCCAAGAGAAGGTTCAAGCGTGAGGTGGACAGTGTTGAGTCCATGGGAGGCTCCCCAAAGCAGACCTCCACAAAGTCCTCACCTTAAAAATTAAATCTGCCTCCTCATCTCCTTTGCTGAATTTAAACTATTCAGGCTGCAACTTCAACTGCTCTCTGCAAGAAAAGCATCTGTCCCCATGGGCCCACTACTTCCCAAAAAAAGTAACCAATAAAACTCTGCTGTATTTCGTAGAATCGTAGAATCAATTAGGTTGGAAGAGACCTCCAAGGTCACTGAGTCCAGCTTGTGACTGATCACCACCTTGCTGAGCACATTGAGTCATGGGGCAGCTTTTGCTGCAACACAGCTGTTTCTGTGCTAAAAATCTTAATGGAGGGTGATATTTGAAGGCACCAGGGTAATGTAATTTTGTGATGGGACCCCAGTTACCAAACTTCCTACATCCATTTATGTGCAGCAGGAGCCCAGTGACAGTCTCAAGGGCCATCTCTTATCTCACAGTGGTCTTTTACCCACACTGTTCTTGTGAGACCCCACATGTGGTCCTGAAGCCAACTCTGGGGTCCTCAGAACAAAAAGGACATTGGACTGCTGGAGTGAGGGCAAAGAGAGCCATGGAGCTACTCCAAGGTCTGCAGCCAGCCTGGCACACCTGGGGCTCTGCCCTGCACAAGAGAAGGCTCCAGGGAGAGCTGCCAGCCCTGCCAGGGCCTCCAGGGGCTCCAGGAGAGCTGCACAGGCCCTGGGGACAAGGCCTGCAGGGACAGCACCCAGGGAATGGCTGCCAGGGAATGCCAGAGGGCAGCGCCAGCTGGGAGATTGGGCAGCAATTGCTGGCTGGGAGGGTGGGCAGGCCCTGGCACAGGGTGCCCAGAGCAGCTGTGGCTGCCCCTGCATCCCTGGCAGTGCCCAAGGCCTGGCTGGACAGGGCTGGGAGCAGCCTGGCACAGTGGAGGATGTTTATGATCATTGCAAACGGGTGCTGGACTAAATGACCTCAAAAGGTCCCTTCCAACCCAAACCATTTCATCATTCCAAAATGCACAGAGGCCACACAGCTGTTGGGTCTGGAAACATCCAACACCTGCTTGACACATGCACGGGCAAGGATGGAAGGGGCAAAGCAGTGAGGATCAGGGCAGATGCAGAGGTGATTCCCTACCTCCATGGAGCAGCACAGCACGGCATCTTCCTTCACATCCTGAGATTGCAACAACTGCAAAGAGAGAAGAGACAAGCAGTGAGAAATGCATGACCTTCCTCCTCCTCCTGTTACAACTTTCCTTCTATGTCCCTGTCCAGCTTGGCTTTTGACACTTCCAGGAGGAAAGGACACAAAATCAGCAGGAGAGGAGAAAACAGGTTGTCTGCACAAAAATTTAAAGTAAGCACTGATAAAACACGGGGTAAAATTTAGATTAACAACTTTCATAATAAATTTTAAGTTACATTGCTTTTTTTTATCCCATGGCAGGCAGTGAGAAAACACTCATTTCACACACACAGTGAATAAATGCAGCCATCAGTTAACACCACTGGAGCAGTACAGCCCTAGGAGTGGCTGTTTGGAAAGGAAGGATTCTGCCATCTACCCCTGAACCTCTCCATCCCCGTGGTCTGACAGCCACAAAACTGCCTGAGTTACATCCAATTAATAATTGGACTGTAATTAATATGGCTCCTTCTAGGCTGATTACACACTGGGGCAAGGGCAAGGAGTGCCAACAAAACTATGGAGTCTCAGGTGCACCAACTCCAACCCTGCTCTGCCCACCATGAACTCTGTGTTACAAACACGAGCTTGCAAGCAGGAACAGCTTTCAGGACAGACCCAAAATGTTGTTGGGCATGGCCTGGTAGGGTGCAGGGAGATGCTCATCTCTCTTGGTTCACACTCAGGGTGTGCAATGAGGGTCAACAGCTACAGCTGACAATGGCAGAGTGTAGGAGCTCAGCATGTCTCACCCCACAAACACTGAAACCATGAACAAGGACCCTCACCACAGGACCAAAAATAAGTGTTTTCCTTTGTTCTCATCTTTATGGCAATTACAGCTCCTGGACACACCTGAAGCTATAGCCACTTCCATCCCATCACTTTGGGATGAACAAGCCCTGATGGCCCTGCTAGTCCCTGTGTGCAGTGACCACTGAGCAAAAGGAGAAAAAAGGGGAAAATTGGCTTCACTATTATCTGAAATTCATTAGAGAGAAGCAGACTTTTTAAAAGCAATTGAACTGATTAAAACTGTCCATTTAAAAATTGCTCAGTGTAATTAAACGTTACTCCAGAGTCACATCCATTAGTTAAAATCAGAGTTGTGACTCTAGGCTTATCATCTCTCTTTCACACTCTTTTTTCCCATGCTTCCTCTCCTCTACAAATAAATTCTGTTTGTTTACCAGCTCCACGCTGGTTGGAAAACAGACAGGGGAAAGAAGAGGTAATACAAGGAATTGTCACTGCTCTCAGAGTTTTATCTTCACTGTCTTCTGTTTTCAGCAGATTGTCTGCTTTGAAGATGGTGTTCGCAGTATCTCAATGAGCATGTTATCCATTGGTTTTGTCTCTCGTTAGCCAAAGCTTCAGCCAGGGTTTTCAAATCATGCAACAGTTTTTTTTCTCCCCTCTCCCCAGTTTATCTTTCTGCTAAGTTGTTTGGAAAATATTAGTTAAACCAAATCCGTGTGCTCTGAGATAAGTTCTCACAAACAGTTCAGATTCTTAACAAGAAAACATGAGATTATTTTAACCCCAACACCAACAATGAAAAAAAAATATCAGTTAGGGAAAAATATAAACAGGCAGTAGTCCAGATATTCCCTCCTGGGGTATTTAGCTCACGAGCATGGCATGAAGCAGGGCTGCAAATAGAGTAACAGACAACACCTCTTAACACCACCTTTCTCATTTTTGGTACTGTTTAGTAAAGAACATAACGTGAAAACCAAAGCACGAAAGAAGAGTGAGGATTGACTCCAGCCCTTCCTCTGCCATGGTCTCTTCAGTGGCTCTGTCCAGGATAAGTGATCATAGAAAGGCTGCAACTTCACTCGCCCCACACACAGGGTTGGGACATGTTTCCCTACCCCAAAAGGTGTTTGTGAGGATGAGCATGTCGCTGTCGAGTGCTCAGATACTTGGCTAATGAGGAACAGACTCACCTACCTGTGATGAAAAAGAGAACACATCCTACCCCCATGCCTGGGCAGGCACCTTCCAACTCCAGGGACACCATCTGATGAGACCTGGCTGAACAAGGAGACTCTGTGTGCTCCAGTCTCCACCAGGGTGGCCGTGCTCCACCTCGTCCCTCCAAGCCACCACACACTGCACTTCATCCATCCAGGATCCATCAGCTCCACTGCTCCAGAGGCACCGTCTGCCCCACCTTGTCCACCCAAGGACCACACGCTCCACTGCTCCATCAGGGTACCAAGATACCAGCTTGAAGCACCACAGGTGAGCCTCTGCCTGAGGCATGGAGGCTGGGGAGCCAGCCCACCCAGCCCAGGCCCATCCCTGTGCCTGAGGGGACAGCCCAGCAGTGAGATCTGATGGTGCTCTGGAGAACCAGAGTCCAAACCCACGGCCACAGATGGCTGCCAGCCACTTGCACCAGTGCAACAGACTAAAGCACGGAGGATCAGAACCATGTCACTGTTTCTCTGCATGCTGCTGATCACGTTTGCATCACTACCTGTGTCTGACCCCTGCATGACAGGGCAGGAGGAGATCAGGGAACTTGGCATGAGCACTAAACCTTGCTGACTGCAAAGGCCTGTGCTGCCTGGGCTCCCACCACGGATGTCCTCACCCAACAATGGAAACCTGCATGTATTTCTCAAAGGGAATTTCATCCCCACTGATGGTGCCCCATGTGAGCACCAGGCACTTAAAGCACTGGGGTGGTTCTTTCAGCCAGAGCACAGTGTTTCCCAAAGCTCTCTGACCCCTGAGTCAGACCTGACCAGAGCTGCAAGAAAAAAATAGTGACAATGTGTTGAGAGCTCCAGGGAAATCACAGCCCTAAAGCCCTGACTTGTGTGACCACGCAGCCAATTGCATCCACTCTTTGCAATCTAATTCATATTTACTTAAAATATTTTAATGTAAACACTCTATACCCATTAAATTAGCACTCCCACATTGGAATTATTACTTATTTAACTATTTATAGCTGCTCCTCCCTGCTGTGTGCCTCTGCCCAACTCCCACTGCGGGCACCATCCCACCTCTCTCCACCAGGTTCCCACAGGGCTCAAACCAGCTGGTGGATGTGGACAGGGGATCTGGAAGAGGCAGAGAACGGGGCAGGTGAGCTGGGACTCACGCTCCTCAGTTTAACCTGCAATCATCCCCCGGAGGCTGGGGCTGTCTGAGAGAAAAACTTCCCTTTGCTCTCCAGCCGGTTTCCCCTGTATCGGGCGAAGCCGGGCAACGAAAGCAGCAGTTCCTGCTGGAAAGCAGACAAAGAGTCTGCCTGATTTCCTAAGAGAGGAGGCTGCATGCCAGAATCTGCCCGGCCAGTCACATAATACCCAGCCTCAGTTGCGAAAGGCTCCTCACTTTTGTTTCTGGTGCTGGACGTGCTGCCTTGCAGACTGGTGCAAGATACCAGGCGCCTCCTCGCTCACATTTCTGTGTCACTGGAAGAGATGAGCACTGGGCAAGGTGCTCTGCAGAGCTAGGGTACTCAGGTGGGCTTTGGGTGCCAGCTAATTGCATAAGCAACACGAAGTAAGGTTTAGGGTCTGCTCCTGGAAGTGCTATGTGCTGTGGGGTGCCTTGCAGGTTGGCTCTTGGTTTCTATGGCGTGCTATTGAGATCCATCTCCCCTGGGCTCCATGGCCCTAGAAGCTTCTCTTCACAGCTTGGCAGAGATAAGCATTGTAAGCCCCATGGGATGGATGTGCAGCCACGGCTGAAGGACCAAAGGAGCCCTGAAACTGCAGCTGTGCCTCACCACGGACAGAGCCAGCTTGGTCCTCCTGAACAGCAACAGATGTATGTGTATGAGGTGCACACCATCAAGGCCAAAACAAAAAGTGAAGACAACGGGACTCACCCCAAATGTTTGGGTTTATTATTTGCTTTCTGAGATCACCTGGCCTGTTGAGAAGCTGCTTACTTGGTACTTTCAAGGGTACCCACACCATGAGGCGCACAGGAGAACCTGCCCTGCTGCCCCTTATCACCAAACCATGCAGGTTTAATTGTGTTCTTCAGCAATTCTCCCCAGGAGATGGGAGCAGCCCAACGCACACATCACCCTTTCCAGATGCATAGATACTTGTCCAGATGCAAGGCACAGTGCTAATTACCGTGTACGATATCGCCTGCAAAATGACACACAAGCAACGCTGGCCACTAACCACCCCTTAGCATGCAGTGTTTTATGATGCTTTGGTGATGACTCCAGCCTGAAAGGGTAAGAAACCTGGAAAATATCCACCCAGAGCCACGGAGAGGCTGGGGTGAGACCCGGGGAAAGCTGGGATGACCGCAGCCCACGCTTGCCCTGGCTCCCCGACGGGCACCTCGGGTTCATGCATCCCGTGGCCACACGCACGGACACCCAGGCAGCCTCGGGCCTGAGGCTGCCCACAGGTATGCTTTCCATCCACACCTGGGTCACCAGGAGGTGCCTCCCAGTGTTCCCCCTGCTCCCAGGGACCGTGGGGCATGACCTCAGGGGAACCAGCACTGCCCAGCTGCAGCGATCGGCTCGCTGGTGTGGAGCAGGGCCGTGGGTGAAATGGAGACACACTTCTGTGGGGAAGAGGAAGATCAGTTATTTGTGCTTCAGCAGAGTGCACACACTGTACAGGAGGTGTGGGAGAGATGGTGCTTCCCAGCCCTGCTTTTAACCAGGGAGGGTTTTGGGAAGGGCCAGGATGGACTTGGTCCTGTGACAGACAGATCTGCTCCAGCTCCGTGGTCGGGATCATCACGTAGAGCCCCTTATGGAGGGAGCTTGTAAGAAAGATAAGGACTAAGTTTTTAGTAGGGACTGTAGTGACATGATAAAGGGTGATAGTTTTTATCTAAAAAAGGGGAGATTCAGACTAAATAGATGGAAGGATCTGTTTATAATGAGGGTGCTCAGACACTGCACAGGTTTCCCAGGGAAGCTGTGGCTGCCCCATCCCTGGAAGTGTCCCAGGCCAGGTTAGATGGCCTTGGAGCAACCTGGGATAGTGGACGATGTCCCTGCCCATGGCAGGGATGGAATGGGATGAGCTTTAAAGGTTCCTTCGACACCAAAACATTCTATGGCTCTGTGATCATCCCCTACATCTGACAGTGCAGTTTAGATGCTAACACAGCTCTGCAGGCAGTCTTAGTGTTCTAATGGACCCCAGCTGGGAACTCCTGCTTCCAAAACCTCTTGGAATCCCCATATTCTGCTAGGTGTGTCTCCCTGGGGGCACAGGCCAGTTCTGCTTCGTGGGCTCTGCAGACATCTATCAACAGCACATTTCTGCCTTTCCAGCAGCCCCTTATTGACCAACTGTCACAAGTCTTTAAGGAAGATGTCTGAGATAAGATCCATGGGACTGGATGGCCCTGCATGGGCAGAGTCAGGCACTTCTCTGAGACACGGGCAATGGTACAGCCTCACTTTTCCTCTTGTCACAGGGCACAGGGTGGTGAAAGCAGCCAGGACTCAGGAAAACACAAAGTACAAACAAAGTTGTGGGCATGAGTGATTGCAAATGCTCCACCACAGGGCCAGTTTCTACCAGGATTTCTACTATTTGCTACCATCAGACGTATCAGCTCCTTGACCCAGGACATCAGCAGGTCAGCTGAGCTCATCCTGTGCCCACCAACAAGCTGTGCCAGTACCACCCCCTCTAAAGGGGTACCAAGTCCCTCTCTGGGAGTGAGGGAAGTCAGATGAGACTGACTTTCTCTGGAGAAGAAACAAGTGAGCACATGGGAACAGACTTCTAGAAGCTCAGAGGCATCAGTGAAATCTTTGCTCACCCATTTGATGTTGAGGTTGCCCAAACACAAAGTTTTGGGGAGAACCATTCCCTTACAGAGCTGCTTGTGCCAATCTCTGCACAAGGCTCTGCCATGCTTAAAAATGTGATTTGTTGGGATTTAAAAACACAGCTGAGCTGGGAGAGGCAGTCTGTGTACAGCTGCTCTCCACTAGCAATGGTGCTTCTCTCCCCACTCCCTTCTGCTCACAGCTCTCTGGGGATCTGGGAAGTCTTCAAGGCTACAGAAGATGCACAAGGTGCCACCAGATCGTGTGTCTCATGGAGGGAACGCTCTTCCCAATTGCCTGACAGGGATGTTGTGGTCTCAGCCTGGGTGAGAATGTCTGACAGCATCTCCTGCTGCTCTATTAGGAAGAGGCCACCAGCACAGGCCACTGCTGACCCCACAAGCAGTTGCCCAGACAAAGTGGCACAGGGGGAAAGGAGCTCTGTCCTGAACTGCTTGTCCCTGCATGGCTGCATCAGAGCCATGCCCATAGCAGATATGTTCCCTAATATACTTTGGACAACCTAAATGAGTTTTGATTTTTACATGGATATGCTCCTCTCAGCTCAGGAGGAGACTTCTCCTATTACACAACCAGGACTCCCTGGGAGGATGGTAAGAAGAGATTAGTTTGTTTATTGCATCGAGTAAACCAGAATGTTGGTTGTCCTCCTTGTCAGGCTCCCGAGGAACTCAGAGATACTTAACAGCAAATTGAATTAAGGCCAGAGGAACAAAATCCTGTAACCCAGTTGTGGGAAATTCCTCCTACTCCTTTCCACTGTAGACAAGGGAAACCATGAAACACTACACCCTCTCTCCCCGGATCTGGAACGGCAGAAGAAATTCCTGTGAAGATGGAAACCATTAAGAGGCAATTACTGGAGACAATGATGAAGAAAATTTGGTCACTCATCAACCCAGACGCTGCAATCCAACGGTAGCCTGGTGGTTACACATCCCCTGGCTGGAGGTGGACCTCCAGGACCCGAAGGTGAGCAGGGCAGACGACCAGAGCCACCCGGTCTGGGTGCACAGGGAGTTCAAGCCACCCAGACGGCTGGCTTCATCCTGCCCGTCCGAAGACATAATAACCCTGGGAGAGGAGGATGTGATCTCATCCCAAGGGTCCCGGGGAAACACAAAACATGGAAAGAAACAGTGGCGAGACCGTGGTGCTTGATTGCAGCGGGCTCCACCCTGGCTGGCCGGAGGCTCCGCGCTTTCCTGGCTCTGCAGAGGCAGCGAGCGCGCAGCGGCAGACGCAAAGGGTTGTGTTTATATCCCATTGAAAGGGTTTTTGGGAACTAACAATGCCTGGTACGGAGGGCCAGGGAGAAAAACAAAGCCACGCGAGGAGGAGGGACCATCCTGTGAGATGGTATCTGACTCCACTTCTTTATCTGCACAAATTGCTTCCTCTGCCTTCTCCACGGGTCCCAGAGAAACGAGGGCGGCATTTTGCCTCCCCTGTTTAAGATACAACATCATGGTTTTAGTGCTGGGACTAAACAAGTCCCGTGGCTTTCCAAGAAGATGTTCTGCACATAAAACACTCAACAGGTCAGATGGGCTTACAGGCACTGGGCAGCCCTCCTTGGTTTGGCCTGTCCTCATCTGCTCCCAAATAACACCTGACCTCCTCCACCTTAACTATGCCCTTTGATCAAAATGACCAGGATTAAAGGAAATCTGTTGTTTCCCAAACAAGCTGCATTCATTCATGGGAGTGTTTTTGGCAGCACAGCTATGGCGGTCTGGGGGCGTGGGATCTTTCTGCATGGTTAATTAATTTTTATGTATGGCAGGCACAGAGGTTACAGGGACATCCACCCCTGCCCTGCGTGGTCCTACAGACAGGCATCCTCCCTTGCTCTTTGCAGACTCTGTTCCTGCACTCTGTCTCCTTTCATGGCACTGGAAGCCCATATCCTCTTTATATCCACATGTCCTGCTTGCTCCAAAATCCCACACCTTCCTCCCAGATCTTCCACGTCTTCAACCCAATCTCCTGGACTTCCACAATTCCCCACTTCTTCTCACTTCTCCATTCTCCTGGTGTCCCTGACCCCCAGTCCCTCTTTTTCACTCCTTCTCTAAAATCCCTTCCTTCCCATGCCCATGGCCCTCATTCCTCCTCCATCCTTTCCCCAGACATAACACTTCCCAGTTTGTCCCAGTCCCACCTGACTGGAGACCAAGTCTTTGATTTTTGGCAGAACCAGATTGGAGGACCGGAAGGGGATTGTGAGGATGTAAGTCCCCTTTTTAATAAAGGACAATTTTTCTGTGGTCAGATCTGGCCTCATGGAGCTTCCTGAGTGGAAATGCATTGTAGGGTCAAAATCCAACCCCCTTGGTGCCTTTGCTCACTGGATAAAGCAAAAGTTTTGTTTCATTCACTGACTTGGGAGAATATTATTAAAAATCCTAGCATCTCATTATACTGTCAAAGACCCTTTTTTTCAACTCAAAAGGCTGATGCTTTTTAAAAAGTGAGAGTGATTAACAAAACCCAACACAACCCACGTTAAAAGATACAATTTTCTTTTCCAAAGAGCACCACCCTCCTTGCTCATCCAACTGCAGCCAGGAAGGTTTCCCTTTTTCTTCCTCTGAAGGAGACAGTGAAAAGGCAGTGCCCTCTTGAAGTTCAGACGTTAATTACCGTGTTAGAATATTTTGCTAAATTACGCAGCATGGCCCCAGGAGATAACAGGCACTAAGAGAAGGGAGGGGAGTGGATACCCGTCTACTCGCTGCACCGCAGACTCAGACGTGGGGGGAAGGCAATTAGACAGGGAGTATTTATCCTCCCTGCACCACCACCCCGAGGCTTTCAGTTAGCAGCGTGTACCAAGGCAGGGAAGCGATGGGAGCGTGCCAAGATTTTAAACGATGCTGAAATGGGACTGTCTCTGCCAACCAGACTGGAGGTAGGAGACAACTCCTGCAGAGAAGCAACTGTCCTGCCTGCTGCCAGCCTGCTGGGTCTGATCCCTGCTGATTCACAGTGCCTGGAAGCTGCCCCGGGTCCCCAGGGTTGGTATTGAGACCCTAAATCATCTGTCTTGGGTCAGGCCAATGACCGCACGCCTCTTAAGGGGATACCCTGGGGTACACACCCAGCCTCAGAAGCAATAACCCCCTCAAGCTGGAGGCATCTCCACGAATTGGTCTTGCAGCCCCCTGCACGAAGGAGTTTTGCAGTTTAATTAAGCTTTTCTGTGATGAGCTGCATCCGGGGGTTTGCTCTGAACCTGCCCCTACAGCCTTGTCCAAGGCTCAGAGCAGGATGGCACCAAGGCAGCCCCCAGTTACTCCTGATATCCAGTCCCTTTGTATCCAACCCAGGACAACCAGATAGGTAAAAAAACAGGTTAGATGCTTGGGCTCTCTCTCTCAATGGTTGTAGCCATTGGGTTCCAACCCAACTCTGCCTGAAGGCCAGAGGTGATGAACAACTACCAAGTGGTTATCCCAGGACCTGCCCTATTTATCATCCTTTTCCGTGACCTGGAGGAGGTTTGGAGGCTGACAGCAAGTTTGGGATGTACTGAAATGTATTCAAGGAGCTGCCAATGAGAGGGAACTCAGTGGGGTGAAGCAAAATGTCAAGAGGAAGCTTAAAACTTTCAACACAAGATCAGCCCTGTGCAGGAGAAGAGCACAGTGACACGAGCAAGGGGTGGGTTAGTTATTATGGGGCATGAGAGGGGGCAGAGCCCTTCCTGTGCTGCCTGCCCGTGAGGGACACCAGCTGGTCAGGTCCCTCGAGGCACCACAGTGGCATTTCTGCCCCATGGCATCACCTTGAGCCTGAGTTCCCTCGAGCCAGTTTTTTCCACCTCCCTGCTCTGCTGCCACAGGCAACTGCTGGGGTTACCTGGCTGCCAAATGGCATTGTAAGAATAAATGAATGCATCCACAGCAGCACCTGGCACCAGCCACCTGGGCTGGAAGTGGCTGCTCCTGGCAGGGTGCTGGCATCCCCCTGCCCCAGGGGCACCTCCTGGGCTGGTGACCCAACAAATCTGCTGAGGATGAGACAGACACCAGAGGAGGCAAACCTCCCAGGAGCACTCATTAACAGCCACACAGGCTGTGATGCCTCCTTCCCTGCAGACCTCAGATGTCACCTAGAACTGGGCTGGGCCCCTCAGCATCCAGTCCCAATGTTCCCCCTCCCCAGCAGCACCAGGGGATGAGACTGGGAGGGCTCTGAGCTGGGGTGGCCCACGGCCACCCCGCTGACTCACACACAGACATGGGAACACAGAGCTGGATGAGGGAGAGCCAGCTCCAACTGTGCTTAGGGAAGAGCTAGGGAAGGCAAAAGTGGTGACAATCAGTGAACAATAGATGGCAAATAATATTATTTATTATCTCCACATCTTCAGTAGCCACGAGGCACTTCTTGCATTGCTCACAGGGCTCTGATGGTTCAGATGACATTTGCTGCTCCCTAGCCTTAACCACCCATTTTCTCCATTTTGCTGACTCTGCCGAAGGCCACAGAAAAGAAGAAATACGGCCAGGCTGCAAGAACCAAACTCCCTTGTTTATTCTCCTGGTTTTAGTTGTTTTGGGGGACGTGAAGCATTGTTGAAGCATGGCTCAGCACGGTACTTGGTGTTTGGATATGGGGCAGGGGCTTTGGAGCAGCAAGGATGTCAGCGTGTTCACTTCTCAGCATCCTGTAAGGGGGTGTTCGGGGACAAATTTAGAGTGGTTTTGTGAAATAAAGTGAGGCCAGAGTCAAGAGGGTTATAGGGTTGAAAGGAGAGAGTAGGACATCACTGCTGCTTAAGACCATCACGCACAGGAGATAGGATAACTTGCTTATACTGCTGAAAGTGTTTTCACCAGATAAAAGGCTCATGCAAGAGCACGGTCCTGCGAGATGCCACCACTGGTCCCAAAGAACAGCCAGGTCTGGAAGCAGGCAAGGGTCAAACCCACAGTGCCCAGGCTGCAGCATAACCATCCCTGGGGAAAGCCTTTATCCCAGGAACAATGCCCTCTTCCAGCTCGCCCTCGATTCCCCGAAGCTGTGAGGGAAGAATAGGAGGAAAGCGCTTTTATTTCTATTTAACATCTCTGCTTTGTTATTCTTTTCCCAGGCTTCCCAGATTTGAGGGCTGCAACAGTCCTCTCATTCTCATCTGCAAAGTGCTCTCCTCTTTTCCCCAGCTGTCCCCAGGTCTGATCTTTGGGCTCAGGTATCCATTGCCCTTCTCCAACCTAAAATACGCACTGTTCCAAGCAGAAAAGCATGTTCTGGTCCAAACCACCATCCAAACGCACTGTGCTCCATCAAACCATTTTAACGAGAGCTGGACCTACCTTTTACTTCCCTTGGCAAACCCTCTCTTTGCCTAAAATCCCAATGCTGACCTCACCAGACTTCGCTGTGAGGACACAATTTCAGCCTGCACAAACCTCACCCCAAACCCCTCAGAACAATTATGAACATTAAACTTTTCCATTTGGTAGGAGTTCTGCTCCTGGGTGATGCCATCACAGTGTTGGATGTGATGGCAGACCCTTCCTTCCCCCCCCACCTCAAGCTCAAGTGATGCAGGAGGATGCAGCAGAGCCCCCAGGATGGGGATTTGGTGTGGAGTGTTTGTGCCAAGGGACACAGCGACTCCTTTGGCTCCCAAATCCCTGCCTGGGCGAGCTGGCAGCTCTGACCCAGATTTCCCTTGCCATGGTTGAATATGCTGTGTCTGATGTGCAGGACAGCGATGGGTGCTGGGTTGATCAACAGCAAACCCCAGCATTTATCACTCCAGCCTTGCCTGAAATGAACTCGTCCTTTTTTTTTTTTTTTCCCCCAGCCCACAAAACCAACCCATCCACGCTGATCGATAAATAGCACTGGCATTGTCACCCAGTGCCCCAGCCATGTCCCCAGCTCCTCCCCACCCAGGACTGATGTCCTCACGGCCACCCTCCCTCCCTCCCACCCAGCTAATGGTGGTGTGAATAAGCTTTTATCTGGGGGGGAAAAGGAGCTGGAGAGAGGAAGCTTTGCAGGGGGAAGGGAAGAGACGTTCCTGCCTCAGTCATCAGGCAATTTTCCCCTTCCTCTTGCTCACTCATTGCTGACCTTTGGCTGAGTCTGCCAGAGCTATAAAGGAAAAGGGAAAAAGGAAAAAAAAAAAGAGAAACTAAAAAGCAAGAGGAGATGGCTAGACAGGCAGAGGGAAAGATATTATCTTGCTCTGCTAATGATTTATGGTCAAAGGATGGGTGGATGGAGGCAGAGGGAGCTCTGCAGGTCTGTGGGCAGCACAGAGGGAGATTACTGGGGAACATCCAACAAGAAAGAAGTGAGGGGCTGAGACTTTATTTGGGGATTTATGTTCTGATCAGCAGAAGGGAAAAAAACCCATGACCACTACCCCTTGTGAACCTGTCCTGAGGCATGTGGGAATCCCAAACTTTAAAGGCCATGGAGACATCCCCTCCCCTGCTGGGAAACCAGCCCGTGTGGTTCATGGGGAACACCAAGGGATGAGCACTGTGCACAGTCAGGGACTTTCCACACTCTCACAGATCACCCAGCAGGGCCAGCCTGTGCAGATGTCCCTGTCCTCTCCTGGGTGCAGCTGGAAGAGCACACCTCCACCCCCTGGGCTGTGTCTGCAGCCTGCCTTTGGCCCTGGAAACCATCTCAGAGCCTGGCACTGCCAACAAACAGGTAGTGCTTTCCCCTGGGCTGGCCCTGTGCAGCAGGATTAGCTGGCAATGGCAAAAAAAGGCAGCAGAGTGAAAAACAATCGTTCCAGAGCCATGGAAGGGGGATGGCATGAATCAAGGTCAGGGCACTGCAGAGAGAGCATCACAGACCAACCATTTTGGGGCAGGGGAGCCAGAAGAGCCAGGCTCACTCGTGTCAGCTAAGCTAAAAGTCTTCTTAGAACCACAGACTGGCTTTGGCTGGAAGGTACCTAAAGATCACTTCGCTATTAAAGATCATACAGTAAAGTCATCTGTGACAAACAACACCACAGGGACAGACCTGTCCTGCTAAGGAACAGAGATGTATTTTTAAGAGCAAATTTACGCATGACATCTTGATATAATTAGTAAATCTTTTTATGGAGCTGCCCTGTAGCAAAAAATATCCTTGATATATGAAATTCACGTCCTTCCGCACACCTCTAGCTCACCACCACGTCCCCACAGAGCAGAGAGGTGACAAGAGGGACAGAGACAGCACGGAGAGGGCAGACAGGAGTGGGCAGGGAGGAACTCTGGCAGAATCAGGGCTGTGTTGTATCACGACTGCGATGGGAAGCGGATGGGCATGGGGGCTTTGCTAGACACCAAGATCTTCCCCAGAAGGTGACACATCCCTCCGTGGGCAGAGATTTTGGGGAAGTTCGGCTATTCTTAGCGTCCCTCTCCCATCTCCTCCTCTGGATATGTCTGCCTCATCAGGAGGCCTGCACTCCTCACCGCTCCAGTCACCATCTGTGAGCTCTGCCCACAGTACTACCAACCAGACAAAATGTTTATGGTGTGTTTGCATTCAGAGGAAACTTCCCATGCATGTAAAAAAAGTCATCACCAACACTTGCTTTATCCTTCCCTTGCCTGAGGTCTAGCGGAGAACTTATTTTACAGTGAGTTATTTATGGCCTGACAGAAGCACCACTGACAATTTGAGATTCACAGCTCCAACCCTGGGCAACAAGGCGGGTTTTTCTGAGGGAATCTTCTACAGCACCAGCAGGAGATAAAATCATCTTTAAAACAGAATGGAGGGAAGCCCTCTCCTCCTCTATGGAACACTAACACTTGAGCTGTCTTTTCTGTGTGTACTCACCGAGGTGTTTGCCACCACTCTGAGCCATGGGGAGCTGGACAGTGAGCTCATCAGGAAATCAGGTTCTGAAAAATCCCCAACCCTGGTGGCAGGGCTGAGTTTCTGCTTCACTGGGTTGGGTCTAAGGACATTAGGGACTTCCTTTCTCTCCCTCCTTCCTCCCCTCAGTCTGTCTCATCTATTCATGTGGCTTCACCTGCTTTAAGAAGCTGTTTTAACTGCTTAGGTGGGGATTTTCACAACACTGGGATTTGCAAACTCCAGCACTTGATTTGCCATCCCAACTATTGGTCCTTTTTAAGCCCTGGACAAAGGCAGTGCATGTTTAATTATTGTGCTTTAATGAGCAGAAAGACAATTTGGAGGAAGAGCCAGGCATGCCTGCAGATGTAGGTGCTTTTAAAGTGTGACGTGCTGGCAGAGCAAAGCTCTAGGAGCTCTAAAGCAAAGATGGAATCCCAGAATGGTCTGGGGTGGAAGGGCCTTAAAGATCCTCTATTTAGTTCTGAGTGTTAGTTCTGACACTCTGCCATGGCAGGGACATCTTCCACTATCCCAGGCTGCTCCAAACCCTGTCCAGCCTGGTCTTGGGCACTGCCAGGGATGGGGAGTCAGAACCTTTCCATGAACCAGGGGCCTCTCCACACAGCATCGTCACAGCTTGTTCCTCTGGTGGGGAAGGACAGACTGGGAAGGCGTTTACCTCCCTGAGGCAGGTGTAGATGGGGCAGACGAGGACTCGGAAGGGCTCCCCGGTGCTGCTCCTCATGGTGCCGAAGACCTCGCAGAGGAAGGTGATGAACCCCAGCCAGCGCTCCACGTCCCGCTGCTGCAGCTCCTCCCGCATGGAGAAATCCTTCTGCAAGAGGCACAGAGACAAGAGGCTGCATCAGCAACGCTGCCACGGCAGAGGGAACGGCCGTCCAGAGGGGGAATCAGGGGGAAACTGAAACTGGGGGTGCGGGGAGGACAGACAGACAGACAGACAGACTCTTTGGTAACAGTGGGGAGATTGCTCAACGCGCGCGGAGCGGCTGCGATTTCAACAGAGCAAAGCCACCAGGAAGCAGGTACTGAGGAAATGCCACAAAGTCCTGCAATAACTGCCACAGCTTGCACCAGAGGTGGTGTCTGTCCTCTGCGCCCTGCTGTCCCCCCGACACACGTGGGGTCACTTTTCCATATCCACCACTGTGCTGGGTTGGCATGGCTTGATGTTTTAGTGAGGAGGGAAGCAGCCATCACCACCAGGACTGAATAAAAGCAGCAACAGATTCGTTAAATAAAATGCAGGGGAAATGCTGGTGGCCATGCTGGGTTCAGTGGTCCAGGTTGACCTACCCAACCCATTGATTCCAGTATCTTCAGCAGGCCCAGTGTCCGGCCAGGAGCATCCTAATGGTCTGGCTGCTCCCTGGTGTCTCACAAAATAATGGCAGAGACTGGCTCCCTGCCTGACAAGAAGATCAGGGCAGCCTGGCTTGGCATTAAAAGGTCACCCTGCGCCTGAGCTGATGGTTGCTATGACTAAGGATTATACCAGTGACGTGATTTATGGATCAGCATCGGGGGAAGCACACAGGGAGATAGCTGCCTCTCCATCAGACCTCCAGCTGGGGAGAAGGAAGGGGTTTGTCCAAAGGCAAGGTATGAAAGGGGATGTGTGTGATGGAAACACATGGCAAACAGCACAAAGTAACAGAGAAAAGCAAATAAAAACCCTTCTAGAGCATGGCACAAGGGAGTGCATCAGAGTCAAGAAGGTTTTCTTGGGCTCTGAGAGAAGCTGCAGAGGTTCTTGCATGACATCCCACACGACTTTGCTTGTCTGTCTCCATAGTGACCTTTCCTTGGTACTACAATTTAGCAGACTCTAAGCAGGGGAGTACTGAAGAAGAGGACAAGTTCGTTCTCCACAACACGTGCTCCCAGTGCAGGTTGCGCAACCTTTGAAATCCAGCAACTAAATAAATTACCTTCTATCTTTTTCATCTCAGTTTATTCCTACTGCCTGAGACAAAGGGCTGTGCTGCTGCAAATACTTGCAGCTGCTCTCTGCAAAGCTGGGGAGATATAAAAGCCACCACACCAAAGTTTGCTCTCTTGCCCTGGACAACACACAGGAGATCTTCCTTTTAGAACAAAGCTAAGTGAAGCAGCTGCTAAAGAAAGCCAGGCAAAAGCACGATGATTATTTTCATGACACAACTGTATGCACAGAAGATCCAAGGCAGGAGCTATTTATGTGTTTCATTACAAAAGGAAAAATAAAATACGTATTTGCATACGCAGGAAAAAAGACTTGTAAAATAGCCGAGGCACTTATTAACCAAACAGTGATGACTAATTCCTCTCTACACCCATTTCCATAAGTCAGTTTCCCAACTGTGTCTGTGACTTCGAAGTCAACCTGCAGCCAAATCCTGTTGGGTCTCCCCAGACTCTCCGGGGGAGTTTGCAGAGTTCATCCTTTCATTAACCAGCCCATCCCTGGGCAGTGATGGAGGAGTTATTTGCCAGCTCAGGTTATCACCCCAAGGTTACCCAATTACTTGTTCTGGAGTTTTCAATTGAATTTTAATGCAAAAAAAAAAAAAAGTTGAAGAGACATGATATCCTGATTAATAAGAAATTAAAAATCCAGGCAAGGGCATCCCATGCCCCTCATCTGCTCCATCCACCCATACAGTGCACAGAAAGTTTCCTTTGAACCCTGGAGCTTTTCTTTGATTCCTCTCCATCTCCTGGCACTTTCTCCTGCATCTCATGCAGCATCCCAGCCAGCTGCAGCCCCCAACCCATCCTGCCTCTCTGAGCCTGGATGTCCTCCAGCACCTCCTGCCCTGCCTGGGCCTGGAAGCTCCATGCTCACGTACCTGGGGAGCTGTGCTGTATTTTGGGACCCCTGGGGCATGCTGTGAAATTCCTAGCAGCTTGGGATAACTGCACAGGCTCTGCAGTCCCAGATTATTGGGAAAGAATAAAAAACCACTGCAGGAATCTCTGCTCCTTCCCTCTCCTGCTTCAGACATGCCCTGCTCTGCACCCTCATAAGAAAACAGACTCTTCAACATTTTCTTTTAAAAAGGTATTTTCTGTCAAAAAACCCCAAATCATCTAATGCCCCAACCCCCTGGAAATTCCATAAACCAATCAGCAAACCAAACCAAACTCATCAGGCCTGGGATAGGAGCTGGGCAGGAAAGGATTCCACCACACATCAGCCTCCTTTTTTCGTCCTGTGGCACCCAGTGGGTGATGCAGGGACATCAGTGAAGAACACCGCCCTACCTTTGCAGCTGAACACGATCCTTGTAAAAGAAAGGGGTCTGTGGTCCCTCCTCCAGACACAGAATGGCTTGTGCAGACTTTGAGGGACCCTCATGAAGGCCAAGAGAGGGGGATGGAACGTGGAATGGATGCAGAAGGCACCGCGAACACTTCCACCCAGAATGTGATGCCGCAGTGGGAACGATTTTGCTCCATTTGTGGACTCAGGTTGGGCCAAACCTTGCCAAAGGAGGCGATTTGCACATATTCTGCAAAAGCAGGTGAGTGATACTGATTCCTCTGACAAAGCAGGAAGAGCATCTTGCCAGTGGGAGGAATTTTTTCGGACAGCACTTGCCTACAGGCCACAGCTGGGCTTGGCAGGAGCCTCCATGGCAGCTGGACTTGCAGTGCCAGGGGTATCCTGGGGCATCCTGAGAAACCCCTTTGCCTCAGGAAGGTGTCACAGCATGCACCAGGAAGGTGGTCCAGGAAGCTCTGTCCCTGAACTTGGCCTTCAGACAGCAGGTTTGACCTGTACCATGGCGTGCACTGAGTGCCCCATCTGCCTTGGGGTGTTTGAGGAGACCACTGCTGTCACCGAGGCACACCTGGGCTGTTTGATTAATGGAGTTACACGTGTGACTCACCTGCTGCAGGTCAGCCATGCCCACAGCAGGCCCTGTGACCCTCTGGGAACACTGAGAGCAGCTCCAAAGGCTGTGCAACCCAAAGGGATGAGCCAGAGCCAGCACGTGGGAGAGGTGAGGAACCGACAGAGAACAAACCCCACGTCCTGTGAGCCTGGGGCACATCCGATGGAGCCGTGCCCTGACCCACAGACCTCCACACGCTGATTATGAGCCTTGAGGGGGCTGAAAAGCTCTGCAACCAGACTGCCGGGTCACTGCCCTGCCCACTGAACTTTATTTGCTCTGGAAATGCCTCACGGAGTTATATAAAAATAACCTGTGGATTGGCTTGCCCCATGCTTAGGTGGTGATGTCAGGGCAGCAAGCAAATTATCTTTCATCAGTTTGGCTGTATTTTTAAACAGGAATTGTATTACTAATTTGGGGGTGCTCTGGCCTGTAGATAATCTGGGTGTGTTTACTGGATGACCTTCCTTCAGCGCCTATAGTTTAAAATAAAATGTATTTATACCAGGTAGGTTTGGCCTTCCTTCTCTGCCTGTTGGGGAAAAGAATTCATTGGGAAACCGTGGGCAAGTGGGGGGATGCCAAGGGGGCCTCCAAAGAGCTCTCATACAGGAGTTTGGGCCATAAATCTGAAGGCTAAGCATGTTCATCATGTTGGCCCTCACCACAGGTAGGTCAGGGTGGCCTGACCTACACATCACACACATCACAGAGATGGTCCAGGGCTCAGCCAAACCTCTGACATCCCCTGCTGGATCCTTTGTAAGCTTGGCTGAGGCTCTTGCTAGCAAGGGAAACTCAAAATGCCTTTTTCCTGGGGGTGTCCACTCTTGCAGCCAAAGGAAAGCCCACTCCTCATCCCAGTGTAGATCCAGTTCATGCTACACTGGCCTGTGACAGTGGACAGGAGACCTTTCCAAGACTAGGACCAAGCCAGAAGAGCCCAGAGGAATGGCTGCTCTGTGGGAGAGGAGGCAAATCCATCCTCCAACACTTTTGGTGGACAGCAGAGTCAGGTGGGACGGGAAGCAGCATTTTGCCATCAGATCTAAGCCCTCACTCCAGCTCAGACAGCTGCTGCTGAAAATTCTTCCCTTGGGAGTTTGCCACACTATTTTAAAGATACGTTCCAAATAACTTTTCCCCAGATCTGGGCCCACCAACCCTCGGCTGACTCTGGCAGCAGCAGCTTAGAGGGCAAAAGTTTAGTGAGGGATAAAAACGAGGGTTAATTTAAGCATCGCCACCTTCTGATGGGAACAAAAAAAAAAAAGGCACATTTGGGCTTGTTGCTCTGTAAACAGAGGGTTCTTCCTCTGGCAGCTCTGCTGTTTACTCAGTCGCTGTCAAGGAGGCAGGAAATACTGAATCAGAAATACTGTACAAAAAGAAATATATGATGCTTAGATAGCCGTGCTAAGAGCTCTATAAAAAGCTGAGATAGGCTGTGCTAAATAGTTGATCTTACTGGCAGTGTTCTGCGAAACTCTGGAGCCCTAAAACACCTCTTTGGAAAGGGCTGAGACAAATCCAACAGGTTGGAAGATGGTTAGGATTAGGGTGGGTTAGACAGCCTCTGTCCCTTATTGCTGTGCTGGAGAAGCACAGCCTCTGCCTGTTCCCTTCCCAGATCTTCCTAGAAAGGGCTCCATAAAATATATTTTGCACAATTAACATCACTGCATTATTCCCTGCTTAGAATTTAAATGCCACGTGTATTTAGGTGCTGGCTTGGAGGAGGTTCTGGTGTGCAGCTTCGCTTCCTGAGGAGTATAAACCAGTGAGGTGAGTGGTTTGCAGCATTGGTATCTGGAGGCAGCTCAGGAGGTGCTGGAGAACCCTGTGACAGCACCAGGGAATGATCAAATACCTCTACCCATGGATTTGTGGGGTGTCACTGAGCTCCTCTGTACCACCCACAGCTTCATTGGGGAAGTCTCACTTCACGGACACCACTACAAAAACTCTGCTGGAGGTGGCGGGACATGAAATGGGACCATCAACTCTTCCAGGGGCTCTGCTCTTCCTGCAGCCACCCACTCCTGGCCTCTCTGCCTGCACCCAAGGACAGAACCCCACTGAGATCCCCTCACACCACCTCTGCCCACGCTACTGCCAGCACGGAGACAAGACAGAGCAGAGCAAGGTGATGAAAACCTGCTTTGAGCCTACAGCTTCCACGCAGAAGCTGGAGAACAGCAGCCCAGGAGACTGAGGTTTATTTCCAGCCCTGTGTGGGCTACAATCACCTCTGTACCCTGATTTCCCATCCGGCAACAAACGGGAATGATTTGCTCATCTTCCTCTGCGAAGAGCTCTGGGGTGTGTGACCGAGACATGCAAATCATGGCAATTATCATGACTCCAACAAAGGAGCTATTGACATTTAAAGCAGATAAAGCTTTTAAATTACAGATGACACCTTGTGCCCAGACCTGGCTTCACCCAGCCATGAGGCATTTCACTCCCACAGGCTTTCATCACGTCGCTTCCTCCAGGCT
Organism: Prinia subflava; assembly: GCF_021018805.1. Classification (NCBI taxonomy): domain Eukaryota; kingdom Metazoa; phylum Chordata; class Aves; order Passeriformes; family Cisticolidae; genus Prinia; species Prinia subflava. The sequence continues at coordinate 102,332,876 of NC_086283.1, read as the reverse complement.
GGATCTCCACCACTTGAACACGCACCATTTCAACATCTTCTCAGGATGCTCTGGGCATTTTGGGAAAAGCAGGAAACCCTACCAGTGACCTTCAGTGTGGACCTGACCTCATGATGGCCACAGCTCTGTCAATGGTTCTAAATGACAGAGGGCTCTGAAATGCAGCACGTGGTGAAGGTCCAGGCTCCCAGGACTGTCACCACCACCCCACAGACACCCACCACACATCATCTGACCACTGGATGATTTGTAGCTCGCATTAGATGTCACTGACCAATTCACAGAATCACAGCATGTTTGCTTTGGAAGAGGCCTGATAACTCATCTCTTTGCAACGCCCTGTCCCCTGCAGGGACACCTTCCACTAGACCAGATTGCTCCAAGCCCCATCCAATCTGCCTTGAACAATTCCAGGGATGTGGAACTCTTCCAGTTCGCAAGAAGAACCAACAAAGAGTCTGCAGCCATCAGGCAGACACACAGTGCTTACTCCTCTCAGAAGGATTTGGGCACGAAGGGGAAAATAAGGTCAGAAAACTGGTTTTTCTAAAGCAGAGACTAGGCAAACTCCCAGGAGAAGAAACATAGTCCATTTTACATTCCCAGGTTTGGGTCACTGAGGTAGCTGATGACCAGAGCCAAGAGTAGCTGTGGACACTGCTCATGTCTACAAACACCTGGAGATGACCAGGCAAGTGGTCACTTGAACCTCCTGCCCCCTGGTCTCACCCTGACCTCTCTGTCTGGCTTCAAATCTGCCTGCCATCAGCTACAATTACCCACCCCATGTGGGCGTCTCATGCTTTCAGCCAGTGATGTCTGTGAGCTCCTTGAGGGGCTGCAGAAGTACAAGCAGTTAATTATTGATTCAGCTGAGGTTGAAATCACCCTGGTGAGAGCATAATGATGGATGTGCAAACAAAAGTTTTGCTGTTAACCTTGCAGTTGCTAGAGATCTCAGAGCACTGTCTGGGTGGAAGCTCTGAGATGACCACAAGGCTGAATTCAGTAGCCTGGTCTGCACACAACCAACAGCAATCCCCATTTTGTCCTGGGTGTTTGCCAGCGCCTCCTCCAGCACTACCCAGGTGACAGAGTTATCTTCCTTATCACTTAATTTTTATTGCTGTCCTTCCTACCTCACACCTTTCTGGGTTCCCAAACACGTGCCAGGGTGTCAGCTCAGCTGGGTAACAGCAGTTTATCATCACCTTAAAGACCTGTTATCCCACGAACCCAGACACAGCAAAACATCATTACCAGCCTCGGCCAGACCTTGCAGCGAGCAAGGGACAGACCTGCCACCTGCAGGACACACAGACAGGGGAATTAATCACCTGTCTAAGAATCACCAATCTCTCAGTCCCACAAAGAAGGATTGGAAGGGAGACAAGGGGCCACAAAGAAACATAATTTCCTTGCAGGGCTGCTGTCAGAGCAGCTGGGACACCCCTTTGTCCCAGCCCTGCAGACACCCCATGTAATGCCCAGAGGAAACAGCTCCCCTTGCTCTTCTGCAGCAGTGCAGGAGTTCCTTGTTGTATTAATTTTATTCTTGCATGTCCCAGTACTGTGGGAATCTTGAGGCAGCGATGTGCCCTTTGCCTTTGTGAGTGTGCACAGGAAATCTTGGGCTACCTTGGGAATTTTGGAGACACTGAGAGTCCTCCCCCTGAAATGGAGACAAAGAATCCACGTCCTCTAGAGCATCCCACCCCCTAGGCCAGCAATCCCCTCCTAGCTACATGGAGATGGTAGGAAGAGAGAGGATCAAGCACAGTGAATCCCTGCTCATCCCAGCATCCACAGCAGTGCTGATACCCCCAAATCATGGAAAAACATATTAGCATAAATCTCCCATCCCATGGGCTGCATTTCCCCTCAGTGTAAATGCATAATGGTTTCAAGACATCTCACAAAATCCTATTTTAGGGGTACTTCATATGAGTGGGGTTTGTATGGTGGGCAGTTTGCTAACCCTTCTCCACAATACAGCAGGGTCTGAGCCCCAGCACCATCCCCAGATCTGCTCAGAGGCCGTTTCTGTGCCTAAGAAAGCGCTCATCCCACTGCCAGCACCAGACTGAGGTGATGACTGGCACCCCAGCTGGGGCTGATAGATGGATCCTACTTGCAAATGCCCTGTCTGGAGATGCCTAGCCTTGCAGGCCTGGAGGACACAGCAGGGACCAGCTGGATTTTGCCAGCAGGATGCATTCTTATTTTAAATTCTGCACATGCATTGTGTCCTCTTTATAAGAGGGAGGTGATGAGGGATCTATGGGGACAGGCCAAATTTAGAAAGAGGGATATAGGATGAGGAAAACTGACTGTGGAGGAAGGTGCTCCTTTGTCCAGGCACCAGGGCTGGAGGAATTCCACTTGCACTGGAAATGAAGCTGTGTCCATTGAAAGGCCAGCTTGCCTGTGAGTGAATGAAACTGGGCAGGGAAAGGCAGGCAGCTAATCCTGTTTGACATCAGGAGCTTTACTGCACAGGCACTCCTGGCTCACATCAGTTCACTACACAGAGGGATTTTCCTGGTAGCTGGCAGCAGGATCTTCTCCTGTGGGATGCTAAGACCCTCCTGGGAAGTGCCCTCTTAGTGGTGTTCACCATGAGGTGGGACTGGGACCACCCATCTGCTGAGCTGGGCAAGACACTGAGGCTTGGCCTCTGCTTCTCTGCAAGCCAGGAGCAAAGGGTGCATGAAGCCTGAGGGGCTTCTCCCACCCCCAAAACCTCTCCCTGAACTGCAAGTCCCTGAGCTGGGTAGCACAGGGAAGTGGACAACCTTTGGATGGACATGGGTGCACAGAGGTGGCTCCAAGTAGGTCCAAGGGGCATGAGGTATTATAGAATCAGTTCTGGAAAGGACTTTTAAAGGTTATCTAGTTCCAACCCACCTTCTACTGTGCCAGGCTGCTCCCAGCCCTGTCCAGCCTGGCCTTGGGCACTGCCAGGGATGCAGGGGCAGCCCCAGCTGCTCTGGGCACCCTGTGCCAGGGCCTGCCCACCCTCCCAGGCAGCAATTGCTGCCCAATCTCCCAGCTGGCGCTGCCCTCTGGCATTCCCTGGCAGCCATTCCCTGGGTGCTGTCCCTGCAGGCCTTGTCCCCAGGGCCTGTGCAGCTCTCCTGGAGCCCCTGGAGGCCCTGGCAGGGTTGGCAGCTCTCCCTGGAGCCTTCTCTTGTGCAGGGCAGAGCCCCAGGTGTGCCAGGCTGGCTGCAGAGCAGAGGGGCTCCAGCCCTGGGAGAATCCTCCCTTGGACCTACTAGAACAGGTCCATTTCTTTCCAGAACTGGAGGACTCAGACCTTCATTATGGCCAGAGTTCTTGACTCTCTCATTTAAAAGAAAGCAAAAAGAAAAAAACCAAAAACCCAGAAGGATGGACAGGAACTCGGTGGGTGGGTGAGCACGGGGGGCCCAGCAGGCAGCTGGCCAGATCCATGGTGGGATGGGTCTCCCTCTCATCTGCCCCAGGACTGAACCGTGCGGATGATCAAGGGACCGGAGGAGTTAACAGACTCCCAGCCAGAGATATTCGTGGCACCCAGAGTTCGTGTAAAGTTTCATACCGGGACCCTTCACTAAATTCTTTCGGTCATGGGAGAGAAAACATTGCAACTGTTTAGTCTGCAGGGAGGTGGTGGCTCTGGCCCAGCACTCAGCATCGCTGAGCAAACACGCTGGAGAGCAAAGGGGCTGTCACCCTTCTTATCTGCTCTGTCTGCTTTTTGCCACGTCTCTCCCACCACCAGGCACCCCACAGGCACCGTGTACCAGGTGCTGGATCTCCCTGCTGGAAATGCAGCTCTGGGATGGGGGGGACTGGTGGCCACTTGAAAATCGAGACCCAGAGGTGAAGTGCCAGTCTGCTAAAAAAAATGTTATTTACACAAAGGAGCTCAGAAAATCTTTCTCAGAGGCTAATATTTACAAATTCTATGTAGCCAGGGAGCTTTTGCTGTAAGAAATGTTGTATTTGGCTGGTTTTTATGCTTTTTTTAAATGGATGTGAAAGATGCATTAATGTTTTTCGCTCATCCCCTGAAGAATACAGGTATGGAGCACCTTACAATGCCTCTGAAGCTGCCCATCCATGCTGGGAAAGCTCAGATTACAAAAAGGTGATGCAGAAAACAACATCAACCTGTAAAAGCCCTTGATTCCTCCATCCTTTGTATCTCTAAAGGGATGTCCATGATTACCATGATGTATCTTGCCACATATTGGCAGACTTTGAGCATCACCATCTGAGACCACTGGATAGCATAGGCTGGAATATTAGAGGTGCAAGGAAACACACCTTACTCTTATAAACAAAGCAGAAATTGAAAAGTTTTGTTTCTCCAGTCTGAAACTGTCTCCTTAACTGGAAGACACTTTGCTCTTGCTGTCCTCATTTTCAGTTCCTGCTGCTCCTGGACTGGAAGTGTAATCACAGAATCACAGAATGGTCTGGTTTGGAAAGGGCCTTGAAGACCATTTTTTTCCAATCTCCCTACCATGGGAGACCTTCCACTAGACCAAGTTGCTCCAAACCCTGTCCAGCCTTGCTTTGTCACTGAGTTTGGATTCCCAACACTGCCAGACATGCTTGTTTTATCCTCTGCTTAATTAAAAAAAAATATATTTAGAGCAACAGTAATTTAAAAAAAGGAAGCAAGAGAAGTGGAGGAACTGTCACTGGGAGGGGAAAAGGAAGCACTATTTTGGGATGCTCAATGAGGGGAGGAGCACAGGGGGACACCTCATGGTTGGCAGCACTGCTGATGAGACCAAAGGATGTGTCAAAGTAGGGCAACATCCTCCAGCCATGCATTGTTTGTGCTGTCTCCAAGACTTGGATGCTGTGTTTTGCATCAGTGTCAGGCCTGTCAAATTGGAGGACAGGGCCCTGAAATAATTCTCAAGCCTCATTCCTCACTCCTCAAGTGTCCTGTAGCTCCTCTGCTCCCAGAAACCACCAAAGCCACTTCCCACCATCATTTTGCATTTTCTTGTTTAAACACACACAGCAGGAAAAGATGAGGTTGTGCAAAGCAGACAGCACAGGGGAAGCAAAGGAGATGTGGACTTTGTTGGAAGCATTCATTCTTGAAATCCAGATTCTGATAGATACCTACACACCAAAAACCCAGCAATGAAAAACCCTGAGCCTAGGCATGCCTGGGAGATGCTGAGGGTGCTCAGGCTGCAGGCCCAGCGGGACCTCCCTCTGGGTGCCACCAAAGCAGTCACATTCACTTTGCTGGAAACTGAACCTGGTACAGAAACTCGTGACTCAGCTACAAACCTTAAAACGACAGATTTCCTGCTGGTGAGCACAAGAGCATCCTCAGATCAGCACAGGTATGGGCCTGTGCCCAAGTAAAGCCAGGGATGGGCAAAGTACATGAACCTCATTTTCCCCCTTTCCCAGGTAGAAACAGAGGTGCTTCTCTCCCCAGCATCCTTCTACCCAAATCCCATCTTTGGGCTGATGCTGGCACATCCATCTGCCCTGGCCTTGGCACAGGAGGTGATGCCCCTGGCAGTTGCTTCTCCAGGGTGTGGAGAAGGACGAAGGACGAAGCATCCTTCTCCTGTGTCAGCAGGATGCTTCATTCCCTGACAAAATGAGTGTGGGGTCTGTGGGATGAGTCCCAGGCATCACAGGGTCCCAGTGAGCCCCCAAAACTCCTGTCCCCAGCTGAGGTGAATGGAATCAGCTAAGTACAGGGCTGGGTGTCTGTGGGCATGGGGAGCAGGGATCGTCCAACCCCACAGCACCCCAAAATCTCCAGATCCTGAGCTGGATTTGGGCTGGAGCAGGCAGGAGCAGATGGTCTGTGAGGAGGGTGCCGTGAGCCAGCTGAGCCCCTGGGCTGGCAGGAACACACTCCCACATCCCGTGGGTTTGAGTCTTTTGGGAGCAAACAAGAGAGAAGGAGCTGATGCCAGCCCAGCCCCACCTGGAGAGGCCTCAACGCTGAAGTGTCCCCCTGGCTTTTCTCACCTCTCATCAATGGATAAATGGATTTTGAGGCTTTTTTTTTTTTTTAATTTCTGCCTTTTCTACCAGGACCCCCAGCATCCTTACCCCCCAGCAATGGCTGGGGACAGCCAGGAGCTCACCCCAGCAGGAGGCTGCTGCCTGGCTCTGTCCCAGGAATACACAGGGCATCCTGCAGGATGCAGGCAGGATGCAGGCAGGCTGAGCAGTCTGCAGTCTCCACCTAGAGCCCAGAGCAGCCTCTGCTCTGTGCTTGAGCCCATGCACAGGGTGTGCATGGGTCCCTGCTCTGAACTCAGCTGTGCTTTTAGCAGGCAGCAGCACTCTGGCCAGGGGTGCTCCTGACACTCTTCTCCACCACACAAGGAAGAGGATGGAGCCTCTGCTGGGTCCCACCACCACTGGCAGATGCCCAGGGCATGCACTGCCTGGGGAGACAATGAGATCCAAGCACCATCCCTGTGGTCCCATCATGTGCTGGAGCATGGGCTGGTCCCCACCGTGGCTTTGAAATCTCATCCCCTCCAAAGTGAAAAGATGCCAGGAGAAACCACACATAAATTTATGGCCTAAAGGTGATGGCTATTTTTGCACAACACAATTGAGCACTGCAAAGTATAAGGTGCAAAACCTTACCAGCGCATTGAATTAAAACCAAATACGCCAATCTTTAAACTGGAAGGGATTTTTTTTTTTTAGGAAATTAGTCCTGCTGCTTCCCATCAGACTCTCAGCTGCATGATGTGCTGCTGTCTAAATAAAACACCTTTCCTGTGCAGGGCCATGAATGTGGCTGCATTGGGGAGACTCTGGACCCCAGAGAGCTGCACAGCAGTGGGGACAATCCCCTGGTGATGCCCACTGCTACGTCACTGGCCCTGTGGCCACCTCCAGCTGCAGCTCAACGTGACCCCCAAAACCACTCCTGAGTTCAGACTGAGGACCAATGTGGAGTGCAAACCCACTGCTTGTTTAATTTAGGGTCTGGCTCAACTATTCCCAGCTCCTAGTCCTTGTGTGGCACAGTCGCCATCCCCTCCTTCCTCTCAGTGCAAGGCTGCCCTTTCTTTTGCACTCTGCTGACACCTCGGGCTCCGTTAACCCCTTGCTCACCTCACCGCCGCCCTGCAGGGAGGCGCTGCCCGGCTCTCCCTCTGCCCCCTCCGGGTTCCCCGGCCGTGGAGAGGCTGCGGGGCGGCTCCTGGGAGAGGAGGCAAGCTCAAAGCACACAGCCGGACACGGAACCCAGGGCTCTCCAGTGGCTCCCAGCCCTGCAGGGACCCCGGGGCTGTCACCGCGGGCAGCGGGCACGGCTGGGCGGGGTTGGGGAGAGCAGCGCCGGCTCTGGTGATGCCCAGCCCTGCCCTTCACCTGCCGCTCCCCGGGCTCCCCCTCCTGCCTGCCGCCGACACCTGCACGGGGTGTGTTTGACCCCAGAGGATTACAAATAGAAGGAGAAAAAAAATAAACTTTAAAAAAAAACAACCCAAAAAAACCCAACCAAACAACCAACCAAACAAAAAAACAAACCCCAAAAAACAAAAACAAAACAAAACCCAAAACCCAAAAAAAACCACAACAAAAAACAACAAAACAAAACAACAAAAACAACAAAAAACCAAAAACGAAAACAAAAAAACCAAAAAAACCCCCACAAACCAACCAAACAAACCCAAATAAACAAAAACCCCAAACAAAAAAACCTTCAAAAAACCCAAACCAAACAAAACAAAACAAAACAAAAACAACCAACCAAACAAAAAACCCCAAAAAGCAAAAAAAAACCCCACAAACCAACCAAACAAACCCAAATAAACAAAAACCCCAAACAAACAGAAAAACCCTCAAAAAACCCCAAACAAACAAAACAAAACAACCAACCTAACAAAAAACCCCAAAAAGCAAAAAAACCCCACAAAAACAAAAAACAAAACAAAACAAAAAAAACCAACCCCCCCCAAACCACCAAAAAACCCAAAACCCCCCAAACAAAACAAACAAAAAACCCCACAAAAAACAAAAATAAAAAAAACCCCAAAAAACAAAACAAAACAAAAAACCCACCAAAAACCAAACCACAGAAAGATTTTTTAAAAAAGATTACTAATGTTGTATGTTATATAATGCTAATATACACCACCAGCAAATATATATATAAATTATATATTTGTTTATAATTAATTATAATTATACAAATATATATGTTATATATATATAAAAATCATATATATGCATAATTGACACATATGCAGTAAGTGTAAATATTAATGCATGAACAAAATAAGAAGTAACTGAATACAAGAATCAAGAGATAAAAACAATATGGTAATAAATAATAAGAATAAAATAATAAATGTACTGTAAAAATATTGGAGAATGTCTCCAGAGACACAAATGCCGGCAAAAACCATGGAATGTGTCTCCTTTCCACTGTTTTTCTCCATGCTTGAGAGCAGGAGGATGCAGCAGCTGGGGATGCTCCTCAGAGCCACCCACAGGGCTGCATTCCCCGTGCCCCTTCAAGCACTACATAGATATATGAGTGTGCATTAATTTAGAACTGCCTTTGAATTGCCTGGGCGTATAGAAAATAAATCTCTTCAAAGCTACACAAATCTTTTGCTGGGGGAGTCCCACAGTGATTTACAAAAGCAGGATGGTTTGATGTTTATCAATATCAGAAGTGGAAGGGAAGAAAGGTTTGTAAGCTCAACAACTTTTTGCAAACCCCTAAACGAAGGTGTCTACACAAGGGCAGCATCATTTGCTACTTTTGTGCTTGTGGTGGGCTCATGAGGAGCTGGCATCCATTCTGGGGTTCACCACCAAGGTGTTCCTCATCTGCACAGGAGATGCCAAGGAGGCTTTCACCATGGAATCTGCACCTCACTGCAGGGAGAGCTCATCAAACTCCTCTGGAGGAGAAACCAAAGCCTGCAATGTTGGCTCCTGCACAGATCTTGGAGGTGGATGTAGTGCTGCTCCGTGGAGCTGAGCTCACCTCTGGGCCACATGAGCACACACTTGTATGGCTCTAGGAGCTGCCCCAGGGGCATTGGGATCTTTTTTCCCCCACCTCTCAGTGAAACAGCCTCTCTGATGTGTGCTGGGCAATGCCCTTTCAGAGACAGGTGGTACCACTCTGTTCTATGTGCACAGATTGGACCATCTGTAATTAAATTATATTAAAAACAGCCACAGCAAGAGGACTGAGGGGTTTTTGCAGTCAGTGCTGGACATGGTGTACAGGTCAGATTCTCTCTGGCCACACTTGGATCCTCCTGCCTCCACCTCTGCCAAACCACAAACTGTTCCTCACCAATAATCATGTTGAGAAGGGAAAAAAAAATCTGCCTTTCAGCATTAATGTATTAATTAGAATAACACAGAACATCATAGGAACATTAGGGCTGGGAAAGATTTGTAAGATCATTGAATCCAACCAACTTCCATGTCCCAGTTCCCACAGTATCTACCCATTATCCATCACTACAACTTTGAGCCCTACAATGCTGGAAGGGCTGCTGTCACTGGGAGGTTGCTTCCTCAGACTAAAAAGGCTACAGGAGAGGAAAAACTTCAGCTCATTCATCCCAAATCCTCACACTCAGCCTTGAAAACACTTCATACTGCATCCACACTTACTAGAGGGAATCAATCAGTTCTCCAATACCTCATGGCACAATGTCTACATCCCAAAAAACGTGTCAACCTAAACCCTCCTCTTCCATCCCTCACCTGGGATGACAGCAATGGATTTTTGTCCCCTCTATAAATGGTCACACCAACCATCTCAAACTCAACCAAGGCCACTGAGACTGAAGTGAAACCTCTGCCAAAACCCACACTATTCATCTCGAGGGTTTAGGATGGAAGGGTGTAGAAGGGAAGCCATACAGGGAGCAGCTGAGGGCACTTGGTTTGTTCAGCCTGGAGAAGAGACTGAGGGGAGACTCACTGTAGTTACAACATCTAATGTGCAAGGAAGTGTTGGGCACTGATCTCTGCTCTGTGTGACCAGGGACATGACCCAGGGAATGGCTGGAACTGTGCCTGGTAGGGTTAGGATGGATATCAGGAAAAGGCTCTTCCTTCCCTAGAGGGTGCTGGGGCATGGCCCCAAAGCTGCCAGAGCTCCAGGAGCATTTGGACAATGCTCTTTTGTTGGGGTGTCTGTGCAGGGTCAGAGGTTGGAGTCCATGATCCCTGTGCCTCCCTTGCAGCTCAGGATGCTCTGTGTTTCTATGAGGTTTCTACACCCAGAGCCAAACAGAGCACTGAACCAAGGAAGAGCCACTTCTGGGGCATCAAGAGGCTGCAGTAAGATGATGAACAAACTCTGTGTGAGTGTGCAGCTGGGTTTGCCACTGGGAGTGCATTTGGGTGTGCAACAGGGGAGGCATTAGGGTGTGCAACAGGATGTGTATTAGGGAATTCATCAGGATATTCCATAGGGAATGCATTATGGTATGTAACAGGCTGTGCATCAGGATGTACCACAGGACATGCCATGGGAAGCATGCTAGGCTCTACCACAGGACAGTCCCCAGGGAATGCCACAGGCTATCCAACAGGATATGCACTGGGGTGCACCACTGAGTATGCATTAGGGTATGAAATTTGGGATGCATTGGGGTGAGCTACAGGGAATGCCACAGAGTATCCCATGAGGCATTGAATAAAACGTGCCTTGGGGTGTGAAATGGGGTTTACATGAGGGTATGCCAGAGGGTATCCAGCAGAACCAGCCCTTCTGCTCTGGTACCAAGGCAGCAGGGATGCACCAGGCACTGCCTCTGGCTGCAGGCCAGCGGGCTCTGCTGCTCTGTGTTGGGATGTTCACTGCGTGATTTTTGAGGGTTTTTTTTATTATTATTATTAAAAGAAGCTATCAGCCTTCTGTTTGATGTGCTGTTGGCCGTGGTTGCCAAGGGGAGCAGTGTACAATTACAGCCCCAGTGATGTCCACTCTAATAATACACTTGGCTCTGCATAGCTCAGATGCAGACACAGCCCTGCTATAAAGAGCACGGTTGTTCCAGCAGAGGAGTACTCCAACTTATGTTACATGTGAAGGGTTTGTGGCACATTGCTTAACACCCCTTGACTGGAAAAGGGAAAAACAAAGAGAGAAAAAAAGTTAAAGAATGAAGAGAAAGAAAAATAAAGAAAAAAAGAAAAAAAGAAAAAAAAAGAAATAAAAAGAAAAACAAAAGCCTGGGCATGCCAGTGAGTGAAACTACGACAAGCAATAACCTCTTGCAGGAGAATTACTTTCAATATATTAATTTAAAAGGTATTTCTAGAGGCATGAAGGAGTTGTCTATGTGTCCATTAAGATGTTCTTTCATGTCCCCAGCCATCCAAGCTACCCAGGCACAGCTCACCTAGGTTGAATCCAAGGGCTCACACACCTCAAAATCACTCTTGCTACCAAAAGATTAAACCAAACTCAGTGAGGAGAAAATCAAACCCAAATCATAAAACTACAGATTTGTTTAGGTTGGAAAAGCCTTCCAAGATCATCAAATCCAACCATTACCCAGCACTGCCAAGGCCACCACTGACCCATGTCCCCAGGTGCCACATCCACATGGCTTTTAAATCCCTGCAGGAGTTGTGCCTCCACAACTTGTCTGTGCCAGGACTGGACAACCCAGATGCCAAATGATCCCTCCAGTGCCAAGCTCCCACGTGGCAGCTCTACCACCTGTCCAACCCATGGCTCCCCTTCCCACATCTCTTTTCCTGGGTGGTAGGCAGCACCCAAATTCAAGATTTAGCCAAGACTCTAGACCAAAACATAGACTGAAGGATAAATCCAAACCGAAATTTTCCTGATGGATCCTCTTGGAGGATGAAGTGGACCATGTTGGCTGTAGGGAAGCTCTTCAGAGAAGCTGCTGGCAGGGAGGGGGATGATGTGACAACACTCTCATGCTGCAGCACTGGCATCTCTTTTGGGATCAAACCAAGTGCCCTAAGATAAGCTGTGAACATATGCAACCCTTGAGCATGAGCACCTTGTCAACAGCTGAAAATAGAAGAGGAGCCAGATTAAAAAGACAGTTTACTGCCTGTTTTACAGGAGAAAAAAAACCCCTTGCTGCTTGTTTTAAGGTCCAGCAGGGTGCAAGGATGCTGTCCACAGGTAAAGGGATGATGTCTACAGGTAGGACCACGCTGGCAGGGCACCTCAACAGGTTCACATACCAATTCCTGAGGTCTTCTGGCGGGGATGAGCTGTTGCTGTCAGAGTCTAGAACATCCCTTTGGCCACCCTGGAGGGTTTGGAGACCGGACAGGGGGGTCTGGTATCTGTACAAGGGGCTCAGCCAGCCTCACACAGAGCCCAGGAGGACACTGCCTCTGATCCCTGGCCATGGGAGTGAATACCCACAGTGTATGAAGAATCACAAGCTGAGAGAATTCAAAATAAGTAGTAGTTAGTTTATCACAGAGTGTACATGTAGAATCTAGGATTTTTAGTAGATGAGTTTGAAGACGCAAGATGGAGGAACTGGGGAGTGGTCCTGTCCTCCTTGTTCTCATCCCCCATTTTCTGCTGAGTTGTATCACAAGGATTGGCTTAGAGTAGAAATGACATGTTAATATGGGTAGTAAGTATTGGTAAGATTCTGTAAATAAAAAGTTCCTTGTGGACAGTGACTGGATCAGGGAAATGGTACAAAGGGTCTGGGACCCTCTGACCTGCCCAGTCCTGCCGCGTGTCCTGCTCTGCTGGGGACGCCTGGCAGAGCTGGGAAAGAACTGAGAGAAAATGAAGAATAAACAACCTTGGAAACATGGACTGGCAGACTCAGCTTGTCTTCTCTGGCTCTGGTGTGAGACCTTTTGGGCAAGAGAAGCTCAAAAGCCTTATTGCCTCGGGGAACAGCAACCCCGAGGAGAATCTCAGGGAAAGGCAACCCTGAGAGTTGCCACCGCAGTCCTGAGGGAAAGGGACAAACAAGGCCCTAGAAAACAGGAGCATCTGCCGGGAGCAGATGTGGGGGTGAGCAGTGCAGCCCCAGGCGCCAGCAGCACGGGCAGGGATCACGCTGATCCCGATTTATCACACCCCGGCACGGTAATTCCCCAGCTCGCCGGTGCCCAGTGAGCCGAGCTCCTTACGCCCGGGGATCAGATTAGTCTGAAAGGTGCTAGAGAGACACAAATCCTGCTCTGCAGAAAGCGTTTTACTGAAGGTTTGTTGTTCTTTTTTAATTAACGGTGAATTACCTAAAAATGGCTGGTGGAAAATATCTGGTGGTGGAAGGGCCAGGAGTGCAGATGGGGCAATGTCCTGTCATCAATCCTATGAAAATATGATTATAACATACAGATATCTATGGATATATATATATATATATATTTGTTATATATGTATATATATTTGTATACATATGGATATATAATAATTGATATCCATGTATTAATATATCATACATCAATAGGATAGTCACATTACTCTGTAACATGACATAATATCCAATATGCCTTATTAATACTGATAATATATGGTATCAGTTCCAGAATACCGTATTGATATGGATAATCAACCTCCTTATTTTGTACCAAGGTAGCTGCAATGACTCTTTTGTGCCTCATACCTGGCTCTGTCTCCAGCCAGGGCCATCAGACCTGAATACCTCAAAATATTCCTGGTTTAGGGCTTGACCAAAGTAGTTACGAATCAGTTTGAGAGCATCCGATTCTTTTGTTTGGAAAACGAAACAGTGCTTGGGGAAAGTCAAAACCCTTTACTATCAGAAAGGAAATGTTGAATTATTTAATTCCACACAGCACTTTGCTTCTGACCTGTAGTGATCTGTCACCTTTTGCCCCATCAAGACATTTATAAAAGATGTGCAGTTTGGGCTGAACAAATCCCTTTGGCATATTTCTCTGTGCCTCAACACATGAACTCGGTCACCGGCACACTCCGCTCCCTCTTTGCACTTCACTCCTCCCCAGTTCTCCACAACGCTCCCATCACTCTGTGACTGGCTACACGTTCCTGGGAAGCACTTTTGAGTCTCTCTGGAGATAGGAGATATATTATTTATCCTACATTCATGCTGTGAAGAGCTGCACGGGAAGCCACTCAGTCTTGCACAGGATGCTGCAGTATGAATCAGTTTACTGGGTCTGTTCGCATGGGTGGAATTGCTGGGGGAAGAGAATGAAGCAAACTGGAAGAGTCCTCCCAGGACTGCCATCAGCATCAATTTTGGTCTAACACCCTCCTGCTCCCTGGGCATCATTCCTGGAGTTCATTTGTAGACTGCTCAGACTAAAGGGGAAAGATGCCAGAGTGATCTGGTATGGGAAGGACGGGATGCACAGCAGGTTTAGAGCTCCCTCCAGCCCCTTGCTGCTAATCTGGGACTGATTCAATCTGCAAGTTCCCTCATTCTGATTGATAATTCCTTTGGAAATACTCATCTGGAAAAAATCACCACCTGGTACAGGTAATGGGCAGATGTTTATGGTGACCAAGGGCTTTGCAGGGGGGAGTGGGCACGGGGAGAGATGTTGTGCTTGACATGCACACAGAGCAATGAGAGAAGCAAAGCTGGACCTGTCACTTTGCAGAATTATCTGATTTTGATTTTCACTATTTTATTTTACTCCTATTTCCCTGCTTGTTGCCCTGAAGCCAACTCAAGGTACAGGCAGCCAGGCACAGCATCCAGGAGAGCATCTCCAATAAGAGCAGCAAGACAACAAGATGAGTCAAAAACTGGAGTGATGCTGAGCAACAGACTTGTGTGGAGAGCAAAGAAACAAAATGTGAGCTCTGTATGTCCCACAGATGAGATGTGTGTGTGAGGGTCAGCCACATGGAAATCCAGCTTAAATTAAGGAATGAAATCAGTGGTTTCAACTCTGTCTCCAGAGGCAGAAAATTGGAGGTGCATGTGACACCCTTCAAGAAAACAACTGCCCTCTCTGATGGTGGCACTGCAGTAAAACACACAGGCACCTGAGGATAGCACTTTTTTCTCACCATCCAACATTATCATAGAATCATCCAGGCTGGAAGAGATCTCCAAGACCACCAAGACCAACCATTAACCTCATGGACCACTTATCAGAGCCACAGCTTTTTCCTCCCCTCTGCAGCTTTGCTGTCACTGATGGTTTTGGAGCAGAACAATCAACCAGTTCTCCACATACCAATAAACAAGTGACCCAGAATAGTGAGAAAATACACAATTATTTCAGTTTTGTTTGTGATCAGAAACCAGAATCAAGCCCTTCAGCCAGGTGATGCAGCCAAAAGCCCTCTCAGGGACCACCCTGGTGTCTAAGAGCATCAGGGACTTGTCTTGGTGCTGCTGGTGCTGAGATGGACCCTCCACTCTAACAGCCTACATTAAGAAACCCTCCCAGTTCATTTCTTTTCATGCTGTGGGGATGCTGCCTCAAGCAACTGACTCATTACTCAGACAGGCCCTGTGTGAGATGCCCAAATTTCACGTAAAGCTCATGAAATGAGAATGAAGAGTACTTTGATAACGCCCTCAGTGTCACATTATCTGTGGCAACCACCAAAGATGTGCACAGACGAAACAACAGATGCAATATCAACTCCTCAACCAGGTTCAAAAGGAATTTGGCAACAGCTCAGCTCCAGATAAACGGCAAGACCAACTGAGATGATGCTACAGGCATCTGAACGAGTAACTCCACCTCATTACCTGCAACATGTTGAGGAGCAGACTGCGGAACTTGGTTCCTTCCACCATGAAGAGGGCCATTTTGTCACAGAGCTTGGCTGCTGTGGAAGCAAAGCTGCGGTCCGTCACCGCTTTCTGGTAGATGGTTTTGACTATCTCCCCCAGCATCTCCTCAGAGTTGGTGGAGTTCTGAGCCTCCTCCATGAAGGTGGTGAGCTTGGAATCAACATCACTGCTGTTGTTCCTCATGCTGTTGAGAATTTCAATTAGTTTGTCCATTTTATTCTTTTCAGGGTCGGTGGTTTCCACCGTTACTTCGTCCTGGTCCGTGAAAAGGGAAAGACAAGGCGTCTGTTACACAAGGAAAAAACAGATATATCAGCCCATGTCCTTGCACAAACAGCAAAGGGGAAAGGGGATTGGGAGGACATACACAGAGAGAGAAAAGACAAAGCATCTGTTAGTGGCACAGTGGTATAACCTCAGCATTGGAAAGCACAAGCGCATGCGTCCCGCCCCAGAAACATCCCCTTTCTCCATTTCCACACCATTCAATCCCAAAGTCCAACCCCTCAGCTCAGAGAGACGATGTCTTTGAGGGTCCTGAGCCAAGATGCCAAAGTCTGATCATCTCTGACTACCTTTGGCATCTTGGGCCAGTTTCTGGTGTCTGTGACCTCATGGTAATGGACATTTTTTTGCTTCTCTTTAGATAGTGCACTGACATTTGCAAAATCTTCAGATGACAATCTCACAAAAAATATTTTATATATATTTTAATATAAAATTTATAAATATAAACATATATATGTAACTATAAACACATTTTTAGTATATACTTAATGATGTAAATTGGGATCAAAGAAGTCACACAATCCCAGAATTCAGAAGACTCTTGACTTCTCCATCTCTTGCCTGTTACACTTTCCACTTTCTATCATTACCACAGAAATTATTGCTTCTTTTCAACATTTTATCATGCATTTGCTTCTTTTTCCCCAGTGTCAGGCATGCATCCTGCTGGTTCTGCTCTATTCTACCTCTCCAGCTCAATCTTGTACAATACAAACCTGTAGCAATTTTTTGGAAAAACCCAGTACCCAGGGGAGTTAGCCAAACCTCCCATCAGGTTGGATTGACAACACCCACCCAAGAGTGCATGCTGATGAGATTTTTATTCTTACAAGATTGTAAATTTCTGAGAAGAACATTAAAATGAATACTCTGAAAGGCTCTACTATACTCCCATTGCTTTAAAGAACATAAAAATAACTAACAAAATCTCTTACTCCCCCTCATGCCACATCCAGAAATAGTAAATGCTCATGCATTCAAAGGTATACATTTCCAACATGCACTCCCATGGAATTGTATATGTTCAGGTTATTTTTGCTCTGTATTTTGGAAATCTCATTAGAGACAACCCCACGGGTGCTTTTTCAGTCTGACAAAAGAATTTCAAGAGAAAGAATCTGAGTTTCACAGGGGGCAAATGGAGATATCATCTCCAAATTCCTCAGAAATCTGTGGCTGAATATTGTTTCCAAAAAGGATTTCTCCTCCGTCACTTGCATGCAACACTTTTGTTATTGTTGAGTTGCTGGAAGGAAGGGGGAAGATAAGGGCATTTCAATTCATTGCAGAGATAAATGGATATCAGCTTTAAAGCAGCGGAGTCCAACTATTCAGCACTCAAGAGTCAAAGTTTGGGATTAGGTCTGTGGGTGCAGAGACAAATTGCCTTTTTTTGGTTTTTTTTTGCAAAGTGACTGAGCTCTTCAGACGAGGATGGAGCTCGTGTGTGCACCAGACATCCCTCATGATAAAGGGGAGAGCTCCCAGTCCTTGGAGAACTTAAGCTGGTAGCAACCTCACCCAAGAAGTCAAGCTCAGAGCCTCTTTCAATAAAAGGCATCCTGAAGAAGCACAAAGACACTTCAAGAGAAGTGCTGGGGGATCAGGGTAAGTTGGGAGCACTGATGGAAAGCCCACCCCACCCACTGTACGGGGAACGACCCTCAGAAAAAGAGCAACTCGAGCGACCATACCTTTTCTTTTAGCCTCCTCCTCAGCCTGTCTTTGGAGGACTGCAGCAGGTTGATCTTGGGCCTGTCGTGGGCGCTGTCCCTGCGCTTGGCCTCGGGCTCGGGGCCGTACTGCTGGCCCTGCTTGGCCTCGGGCTCGGGGCCGCGCGGCGCGTCCGCGGTGCAGGCGGGGCCGTCCTCGGCCCGCGCGCTCTCAGTCTCTTTGGCGTTCCTGTGCGTCTCCTTGTCGTTGGGGGAGTGCTTCTGGTTGTGGTGCCATCGCCGGTTCTGGCTGTAGCCGTGGTGGCCCGTCCTGCCCGAGGAGTGAGGGGCCTGGCCGCCTTGGTAGAGCTTCTGGTGGTCCCTGTTGTGCTTGGTGCCACCCTGCTGGTGGTCCGCGTGCTGCTGGGACTTGTTCCCGCTGGGAAGTCTCTGCTGTCGCCTGGGAAGTCAAGGAAAAGTCATTGAAGAGCCAGCTGGCCTCAAAAAATACATTTTAACTCCTGTCAGATAAAAACCAAATACGTTTTTTGTTTCGTTTTTTATTTTGCAAACTGGGCAGGGAATGAAAAAGAAAAACCAAAGTGGAAGAGAGTTGAAGAAAGTTCATCCATTCCATGGTTCTGTTGGGCCAACACATTTGTCCCACCCAACATCTTGGCCCTTGGCAGGGGACCACCAAAAGGGAGGCAATTTCTTGCCATCTAACAACTCATGCCTCTAAATTTCTTTCAGTGAGTCATATTTCAGCTGAAAGTTTTTGTGAAGTTTGACAACCAGACTTCGGTTCCCAGGAAAAGCTCTCTGGGGTTTCTGTGTTAAATTCTCTGAGGTTTCTGTGTTACTTCCACACTAATCAGCAAAAACAGCAGCAGCAAGTCGGGTAGGCAGGATATACCAGGAGATTTTTTTTTCTGAAGGCTTTAGAGCTCTGGATTCACCTGGCCTACAGCATCACTTTCTCCTCTTGCCTGCCAACGTGGTACACTGCTGCATGGGTTTGCAGTGGGCCATTTTAAGTGTACCAGGAATTTCTAAGTGGAAAAAAAACTAACTAAAAAGCAAGATACTAAGTAAACTGGTAATCTGCCCACACCAAACAGTTGTGCTTGGCCTTATTTTATACATATCCCTCAGCACTGCTACACCAGGACAGGACACATGGATGAAAAGAGGACCACACTTGGCTCTGGCAGCATGGAGGGCATGGCATCCAGGACCACAACCTTCAGAGGAAGGCCTGTGTGTACAGAGCTCCAAAGGGATAACGTGGAAATCCAACAGCCACAAAGAGGAGGAATTGCCCCCAAGGGGTTTTCTCGAGAGACTTCCACTTCTCAGAAAGAGTGAGCAAGCCCCTGAGTGCTGGCCATAACCGGTAGTCGAGATGGCAAATGCCCAAAAAAACAAGAGCTGAATGGAAGAAATGCTCTGGCAGTCTGAGGCATCTCAGATTTCCAAACAGGCTGCAGCGTGGCTGTCCCCAGCGAGGAAGGCAGAGCTGGAATGCCACCATCCAGCATGCACCTAAGATGGAGATGGAGATGGTCCTGGCTGCCTTCACCAGGGCTGGGTCTTCACCAGGGTTACCCTAAGCATGCTGGCATCCCCTGCCTGCTGCCTCTTTGATATTGGTCTTGGCTCTGAGAGCCCATGGGATGTTTTAATGCCCAGCTCGTCACAGGGCTGCTCAGACCAGTGGTTGTGGGTCACACAGGAGATGTCCCCAGTACAACCCCCAAAACCAAGGAAACAACTTTGAGCCCTGTGCTGACCACAGTGGTTTGCCTCCATACTGGATTTGCAGTCAGGATAAAACCCGTGGTCAGCCCTTATCCCAAACCCCCACCCCAATCTGGATAAATAGCAGTGCTTGCTTTAAACCCACCCCACAGCAATTAGTTTTATTTCCATCACTGGCACTGCTCAGCTAAGGGCGCTGGGACGAAGGAAGCAGCCATTCACAAATACATTTCAATGGTCAGCAGTCTCCAACCCTGCCTGCCAAAGCCATCTGCCACGGAATCTGTATTCCTTGGCATCCCCAGGAGTCAAAACTTATTTTCTGAGGCCAACTGGCTTTTAACCATAAAGAGTGAGGCTCGTGTTTAACAAACGCAGGACGAAGAGGCTTGTTCACAGCACTGGAAGGAATTTGTGTTTACTCTCAGACCACCAGATCCGGTTTTCTGAGATATTCAGTGTGTGGTTTTTGGTTTTGTTTTTCCTTTTTTTTTTTCCCTTGCAAACTGAATGGCAGGGAATTAAAAAAAAAAAGGAAAAAAAAAAGAAAAAAGAGATGGGAAAAGCTTTCCTGTTTGCTGGAGCCTACAAGCATTTTATGAGTACAGATTCTCCACATCAAGTTTTCCTGGCATTTCTTTGTTTCCTCTCAGTAATGCAATCACATAAACCGCTTTGTTAAGAGCAATGCTTATTAAAAGGGGAATGTCAAAATAAAAGTTAGTTAAAAACGTTATCTGGTTGTAAGCCCTCACAGGCCCAAGGGTACAAGAGTTTTGTTTTCTGTGGTTTTGCTCTTCTCTCAGACATTTGAGTTTAACTCTTTGGTTGCACTTCAAGCCTTGGCTTATAAGCCAGTCTGCTACTTTACTTAATTTGTAAATATTGCACAGAAATTACAGAAGTTGCACAAAGACACAGCTACAATTTCAGAAAGCAAGGGAAAATGCCTGGAAATGAGCTGGGAAGCAAACTTAACTCCTGCAGGAAATGCAGGCAGGGACAGTTTTTTCCTAAAGACATGATGATATTATAAACCAAACCCTTAATGTTTAAGGGCTGTGAATGAAAAAAATGTTTAAGATTAAAAAGCCACCTAGTTAAGCCAATGTGGAATGTGCAAGATTGTTCATTTTGAGGCTGTTGCAATAGGAATGGGGGTGAACAGGCAGCCCTGCTCTTCCACAGGACAGCTACAAGGAGATGTCCCCATGGCAAGGGGCAGAGCAAACACACACCAAAGCTCTGCAGTCACTGGCCAAAGGGTGGAAAACACCAGAGTTAAAGAAGTTTTGGGAAAAAAATTGCAAGAAATAAAAGGCAAAGGAAGGAGAATGGCAAACAAGAAGCAATGTCTGTGACTTGGCAGCAGTCAGGGGTCTAGACAATCATCCAGCATTCAGGCAAAGACTCGCTGTGTGCTTTTATCTTCCCAACACCCCAGCAGAGAAGAAAAGCCAAGAAGAAATAGGATCTACAGGGAAGGACAGCCAAAGCAGGGAGAAAAGGACTCAGATCTTAAAAGTTTCTTGACTGCCCAGCATCTCAAAATCTGGGAGGTTGGGACAACCCATGCTTGTTCTCACTTGTGACCAAAGTGCTGGGGACACAGAGAGCCTCAGGAAAGGACAAAATGGGGACCTGGGTGTCCTGTAACACTCCCACTGTGGGTTGTTGGAAAAAACTTGTGCTTGTTCACTCTAGGTGCTCAGATGGCAGCTTAAGGTGATGTCCCAAGCTGGTGCCTTGGGGTGACGTGCCAAGCCCAGGGACACAGGCCAGGGAAGCACCCAAATGCATCTCCCAGTCCAGGTTTTTAAGTCTGAGATGCTGAACGAAGGAACAGCTGAAGCTTGACTCACACAGCGACAGCTCCAAGAACAGTAAGAATTCACCCCAGAAAAATGCTGCAGTTACTGGGAAACCCTTCCTCTGCCCCCCTCTGCTCATCCTTAGCCATGAGGATGCAGTGCCTTGCAGGGAACCATAATTCAGCTACAAGAAAAAGCATCTGGACAGTACAATGGCTTCTTATCTCTTGACTCCATTTAACATTAAATAACTATTTTCACTTCAAAGGCCAAATTCCAACCCAGTTCAAAACTCCCCCTGACTTCAGTGGGATTTGGCCATCAGACAACATGGAAATTAAAGAGACATTGAGAGTCACAAAGAAATTGCAAAAGTACTGAAAAACCAAGGGGAGAGAGTCTGGGTTGCCAAGCTGGAAATAGGATGGTATTGCTCCTGCTATTGTTTCTCCACATATTTTTTTAACTTAATTAACTAAATGAGATACCTTTCAACAGAATTTAGACCTGACAAATGTCTGTTCTGTTGGAGAAGCCTACGCAAACACATCTAAGGCTTCAGCTGTCTCGGTGATTACCAGCCTACGTGCTCAGAAATACATGATTCCTGCAAGTTTTTACTACGCCGTTTGCTCCCAAGAAAGGAGCAGGAAGGCACAAGTTTGGGGAAAATAGCTCTAGACACAAGGACAGCTGTGGTCTAAAGCACAGTTGCTCTGTCCTGTCAGCCTTGCCCACATCCCCACGAGCGAGATGAGTCTTTTGGGAGCCCCCACCATTTGTCTGGCACGTGGGGAGCTGGAGGAGAACACAGGGCTGCATTCTCCTGGTGGCTGCACAGAGATCTGGGTAAGCCATTCCTACAAACACTGAGAGGTGAGGAGTTACATTAGAGCACTGGGACCACGAGGGGCAGCTGAGGGAGCTGGAAAGGGGCTCAGCCTGGAGAAAAGGAGGCTCAGAAGGGACCTTCTGGGTCTGACAAGAGGATGCAGCCAGGTGGGCATTGGGCTCATTTCTCAGGGAACAAGGGACAGGACAAGAGGAAATGGCCTCCAGCTGTGCTAGGTGAGGCTTAGATTGGATATTGGGAAAATTCCTTCATGGAAAGGGCTGTCCAGCCCTGGCACAGCTGCCCAGGGCAGTAGTGGAGTCTCCATCCCTGGCGAGATTTGTGGCATTTGGGGACATGGGTCAGTGGTGGCCTTGGCAAGTGCTGGGGGAAGGGTTGGACTCAATGGTCTAAGAAGTCTTTTCCCACTTAAACAATTCTGAGATTCTATACATTTAAAGAGGCACTTAAGACATTTACCCCACGATGCAGAGCACCTTGTATGGCCAAACAGACTGAGATCCCATCCTGGGACTGAGGGACCAGGTCTCTGCACATGCTGGTTTCTGCCTTTGGAGAACTTGCCTGGATACTTGCTCTCAATCTCAGCCAGCTTCCCCATGGCACAAACCCTCCAGGACACCATAGGCTCCTTGCAAAGCAGAAATTCTGATTGAATCCTACTTTTGTGCACAGCAGAATACCTGGTGGGCATAGCTAGGGCCACATAGTAATTAACAACTAATATGGATTTGCAGACACTCAGGCAAGAGGTTGGGAATGAAGAGTGATGCCAAGGTCAAACCTTCTCCATCCCTTTCATCCTTCTAGTGCTTGAATGAGCACATTCCTCACTGCATTTGACAAGGTAAGTTTCTCTGCACCCTTTTGACTGCTTGGGCAGGGTCTCATCTCTGTGTGAGGATCAGGAATATAAAGGTCAGTCTTGGGAGCATCTCATCATCAGCCTTGCTATTAACATGCCTGCAACTAATTAGCAACTGTTGTTGCAGGGAATGGATTAAGATCACAGAATCATAGAGTGGTTTGGTTTTGAAGGGACCTTAAAGATCATTCAGTTCCACCTCCCTTCATGGACAGGGACACCTTCCACTATACCAGGGTGCTCCAAGCCCCATCCAGCCTGGCCTGGAACACTCCCAGGATCTGCTGCAGGAATGGACTCCTTGGGACCTTCCATTCCCATGATAACCCCAGATCTCTCCTATCCACGAAACCCCTCAAGGCTGGAGAAGCAGAGCATCTCCAAGGAGCTCAGCAGCTGCTCCTGCAAAGAGAGGACCGGGGGTACTCACTCTGTGGGATCTCAGGCCACCTCTCTCACCTTCTTTCTGAAAATCTCAACACAATTTTCTGTTGAGGGAGGGAAATTAAGAAGGAACTCTCTTAGGGTCACCACCAAAAGAGTAAAATTCTCCATTTGGCTTGTGGGTTATTCCTGGCTGAACTAGCCAGCTGCCCAGGGAACTCAGCCTGAAGAGGGAAAGGGCAGGAAAAAGCAAGTTCCTCTGAAATGTCCCCTGAACAAACTCATGTCTCCAGGTCCAGTCTTTCTGAACTAAGCACATTCCAGCCAGACCACAGACAATTGGACTGGTACCCCGAAGCAGGCACTGCTGAAGGAGTTTGGGCATGGCAGTACTGCTGTGGCCAGAAAAACCCATCATCACTGGCTCTGAGCATTTAAAAGATGTTATGGTCCAAACTGGAGAGACTGAAGGATCCCAATTAGAACCTAGTGGAGTTTTATAGCATCTCAAACTGATCCCAAGAGGTCTGGGCAATGTTGTTATTAATATAATGAGGAAAAAGATCTGAATTTCTATTCTAGAAGCCTAACCTCCCCCAGAAGTATTCTTCAGCAAGCCTACCTCCATCAAAGGCACTCTGATGCCCCACGTGCATGGATAATGATAACTCAGTACTGCTTTGATGCAGGAAGCATCACAGCCTAGCCCCAGCCATTTTCTATCCTTGCTATGGCTGAGAATGAGAAACACTCAGATAGGCTTGACAGTTCCCCACAGCTGAATCAAAAAACCTCAAAACCCCATAGAAAGCAATAACCACCAGCTCCAAGGATGAAGAACACAGGATTTGTGTTGTGTTTTCCCTTTGGCTTTCTCTCTCAAACTGGTTTCACTTGGCTCCAGTTTCATTTTTGTTTGCATTTTTCTCAGATGAGAAGGGAACAAGATGTCATGTTCACTCCTGAAAACAAAAATGGAATTATTCACACTTCTTTCATGCCTTTCTGTCACCAGGGGTAGAGACCACCCCAACTGCCAGACTGAGCCCACGTCATCTGGACAGACACGGCATCTTGGAAGTGCAGAAACTCCACCTGCCGAAATGGTGGTGATGAAGATTTAAAACCATCTTTGAACAGCTGAGATGAAGTGCATGCTTTAAGTCTTACATGTATGCATCTTTACAAACACACAATGAACGCCAGAAGACAAGCACAGCCAACCAAAACAACGCTGTGAGGGGAGAGATGTTTGTGATGAGGCTCAGAGTCTCTGGCTGCTGGGAAAAGCATTATGAAACCCTCTTGTGAGTCGCCTACATGGGCACAATGTTCTTTGTCACCACCTTGGTCCTGAGGTACAATCACTGCTGACAACCCTGCCTTTGGGCCTGGACACCACATTTGCCTTTGTTTGCTAGAGATGATTTTGTTTGGCCCTCTGGAGCATAATTAGACTCACTACAAACCAAAGTAGTGGCACCGATTTTCACAATGATGGTTGTAAAACACCAGCACAGGTTGCTCAGAGAGGTGGTGGATGCCCTACCCCTGGAAACACTCAAGGCCAGGTTGGACAGGACTCTGAGCAACCATGGTCTAATGGAAGATGTCCCTAACTGTGGCAGGGGATGGGACTGGATGGGCTTTCCAGGTCCCTTGGAACCCAGCTATTGTGTTAGTGTGATTCTGTGTCTTTACATTCAACATTCCCACTGACTCACAAGCAAATGGATGAATGACAAACTTCTCCCACCCCATTCACAGGACCACCAGCTTGCAGGCTGTGCTGCAGGAGCAGAGACAGAGCAGCTGGGCTGAAGGGACGAGGCACAACACCCCTTGGGATGGACTCAGAAGCACTGAAAAGCAAACCTCAGTGCTGCTGAAGCCCAGGGACAGCCCTCACACTCCGCAACGCTCGGCCGCACAGGCTGCCTGAGTCAGCTATTCTCTTCCAAGCTGCATGGAAATGAATCTTCAGGAGGAATTTAAGGAGCTGTTTTGCAACACCAGCTTGGGAAAGACATCCCAAGTACAGATGGCATGCGAGATAGCTCCGAAACAGCTCTTTTAATGCTTTGCTGGAGCTCACACAAATCATGAGGGATGTTGAGATAGAGGCCCTCGTTGCACAGAGCGGGCAACCAGCTAGGGATGCACCTCCTGGACTTTAAGGCTGACTGCCTGGACTGATGTAGAAATCACTGCTGTGATTTCATGTAGGAATTCCTTGGAAATGGTTCTCTTCATAAACCACATTACTTGGAATTACGTTGTTGGATTCTCAGCGTAATGTAAACAAGATTGCAAAAATTACATAAAAACCATTGGAAAACACACTGACAAGGAACTGAGTCCAGCTTAGACAAAACAGTTTAAATTAAGACACGACCACAGTACACAATGTTTCCCAAACACAAACGGATCCTGGACTACTGGTAAGAATGTGGCTTGAATGAATATGGAATCATCTTTTACTACTTTGCAATAAAAGAGCTTATACCTCAGACTCCAGGCTGCCTCCTTTAAAAATACACCCAGGCTGATCAGCTAACCCGAGATCTGATAATCCCCCAAGAGATATAAACTTTAAACCCATGCCAAGATGCACAGACACAGCCCACCACCATCTCTCTGTGGTCCTGTCCCCCAAGACACATCCTAAATAGTACAATGAGCCCCCACCTGCTGCCTTTGTGTTCAGCTGTCTTCCTTTAGACCCCTGTGCCTCTTTGACCTGCAGCAAGGAGACATCCTAGGGTGGTTTTTTTTTTTCCATATCCTATTTATACCAGTGCTTTCTAGTGAAGAAATAAATGTCTTTCCTGTAGGAGCTAAGGCAAGATTTGACAGGGTCTCCTGACAGCTGTTGGGACATATGAGATGACCCAAACTCAACAGCAAGCAATTACTTCCGACACAGGGATCCAGTAAAACATCAACCCAAGCTGCAGAGATGCTTTGGACTTCGGTGTGCCAGAATCCTTTATCAAACACATTAAACTAAATTACTGAAACAAGATGCAGCGGCCTACAGCATTGAATGTAGAGATTTAGGAGCCAGGATTGATCTGGAAATTGATTTATTGCAACCCAGTGACAATCCTAAGCTGTTTGCTGAATGTTTATTTAACTCTATCCCACCATCAAAAGAAGAGTTCATAGAATTATAGATGGCTTGGGTTGGAAGGGGCCTTTTACAGGTCATTTAGGCAACCCCCTCTGCAATGAGCAGGGTCACCCTCAACAAGAGGAGTTCTCTGCTCCTGCCCCCACTCCTGCCTCCTCTTTCATGCTGCCCCTAACACTCCCACAGAATTGCTAAGCTGTGCCAGGGTCTGATCCACTCCCAAAGTTTAATTTCTCTTGGATGAGCTTTCCCTTGTCAGTTGGGATGGGAACACACTGCCTGGGGGGAGGCACAGATCTGGGCCACCTTCTGCAGCTCTGATGTCACGTAGCTGCCTGGGGACCCACACCCCCAGCTTCAATCAGGAAGATCCACCGCATCTGCACAATGCTGGGAATGGCTGGGGCAATGTTAGTTTAAAGGAAAGAAAGAGGCCTGTTGTCCACTCGTGCCCTGGAGGCTGTCATGCTAAATAAAGATATTATCAGAGAAAGAGCACAGACTCAGCGCCTTTGTGCCTGTCAATGACCCCGACACCTTCTGAATCAATCCAGGGACTCTCTTTCCCACAGATGGTCCCTTGGAGACAGACTGCTGTGGCTGGTAGTAGGAATAAATGGAAACAAAACAGTTAACAAATAACCAAAAATAGAGCACAGTTTAACCTTTTTTTTTTTTTTAATGCGGAGATGAAAAATCCCTGGGTGATTTATGTGCCAGCAGAGATATTAGCTGCATATAATAGATGCAATATTTTTAATACTAATATTTTGAGCTGAGACAAGGGGTGGAATGGAAAGTATTTCCAGTGCCTTGACTTCTTTATTTTGCAAACATCAGTTGCTAACTGGGGTCAGACAGAAATATTGTTTCTGCAACAAGAGCCCAAACAACTCAAGCTGGCAACTTCTTCACACACTAACCATGCCAGGAGGCCCTGCAGAGCCTCAGCCTGCTGCTCCCTCCCAGGTCCCTGGGGCCAACGTCCCCAGCTTGGGCCTGCAGGGAGAAGGAGTGGGTGGAAGATGCTCTTTGCTGAGAGGGTGGCTACTTGCCATGGCCAGAAACTGGAAGTCACCACCCAAACCATGTGGCCACGCCAATGAAGTGCTGCTGGGCCTCTTCAAATGGACAGGTTTCATTGAATAACATCGTATGAGACAGCAGGTGCCACAAAGCCTTTTATTTATACCCATTGAAAATATCAACCTGTGCTTGCCCTTGTCCCTGAGCTCAGTTGCCAGATGCTTTGGGGAGCAATCTGGCAGCAGGAAGCCCTAGGTGCTCACTCCAACCAAGGCAGTGGCACATTTACATCTGAGGATGGAAAGTGCGAGGAAGAAATAGGTTATCTCACTTCATATCCACTCCAGCAACCAACTGCTGACAGCACCTCCACGAACTCACGCTGGAAAACAAGGTGTGGATGGATGAAGCCATTTCCAGTGCCGAGGAGCCGTGCCAGAAACACTCCACCAAAGAGAAAGCCATTTCCACAACAGATCGGTTTCCTAGTGCAGAGGAACCTGCTGCTGTACTTCCTTCCCTCAATTCTGGCCGGCTGAAACAGCATCACGTACTCAGCCTGTTTTGCACCGTGTGGCACTGAGAGAGGAGCCCTGGCAGCGCAGGCTTGTGGTGGCAGGGCTCACACACAGGAGGATCTGGTGGCCACAGGTTCACTGCAAGGTCTGTGGGTGGGGAAGGTCCAGCTACAGATTCTTTCCATCTTTCCACCTCAGTTTTCCCACTGCTAAAAGGCACCCTGAGGCTGGTGAAACGCTGAGCAGGTGTTTTGCTGTCCATCTCTCTGGCTGTCTGCCCTGGGGATGGCTCTTGCATTTTCTCCCTGTGACCCATCCTACACCCCACTGACCCAACAGCACCCCATGCCTGCACACACAATGAAGACTTTCCTCACATGTTGGCTAAAAAGAAATAAAGCTACCAAAGCAACACAAATACAAACAATACCAAAGACACAGACCTGCTGGCTCTGGACTGAGCCCAGAAAAGGCCATCGAGATGCTCTAAGGTCTGGAGCCCTCTACTCTGGAGCCCTCTGCTCTGGGGATGTTCACTTGGAGAAAAGAGGCTCTAGGGAGACCTCATTGCTGCCTTCCAGTACTTAAAAGATTGCTTATAAAAACAAGAGAGAGTGACTTTTCACACAGGCAGGTAGGGATAGGACAAGGGGGAATGATTTTCAACTTGAAAAGGGGAGATTTAGATTAGATGTTAGGAAGAAGTTCTTCATGTGAGGGTGGGCAGGCGCTGGCACAGGGTGCCCAGAGCAGCTGTGGCTGCCCCTGCATCCCTGGCAGTGCCCAAGGCCAGGCTGGACAGGGCTGGGAGCAGCCTGGGATAGTAGAAGGTGTCCCTGCCATGGCAGGGGGTGGGACTGGATGAGCTTTAAAGTCTCTTCCAAAGCATTCTAGGATTCTGGGAATCCTAGTGTCCCAGGAGGAGGACCAAAAATTGCTCAGAGGGGTCTGAAGCATCTCTCCTATGAGGAAAGGCTGAGAGAGCTGGAGCTGTTCAGCCTGGGGAAGGCTCTGTAGAGACTTTATTGCACCCATTCAGTATTTACAGGAGAAAGAAACTTCAGGATCCTCAAGTCCAACCATTAAGAAAGGGAGAGCACTGCTGGGAAGCAGCATTGCATGCACACACTGCTCCTCTCACCCTTTCCTGCTGGCCATCAAGCAAGGTGGCCTGTGTGACCCATCACACCTCTCTCTGCTCTTACTCACACGGCCCTTCTGTCCAGCTCCAGCACATCTAACTGCAAGTTAAAAACCCTGCTGAGGCAGGATGGCACGGCAGCCACAAGGTAAGGGGAGTGATGTCTCAGCTGGGACAGGGTGGCAGGCACAGGGAGTGGCACACGGGGACAATTACATCTGTCCCCTGTCCCTGCTCGTGTGCCGTAATTCATTAGGCTGTGCTAACACAATCACCCAGCTGAGCCCTGCTAGGAACAACCTGCTGGGCTGGGCTTGTCCTCCGGGGACCTGCAGCCCCGAGAATTAATTTAGTGTAACAACTCCCAGGGATTTTGCAGAAAATCAAACCAAAATGATGACGTACCTCTGAATTGCCTCCTGCCAACCCCTCGGCTGGGGCGCTGCCACCACCAGCTCTGCTCAGGCAGGCAGGGCAAGCACCCACTGCTGGGATTGCCACTGCTATGAATGCTTAAGTCCTTGAGAAGTCTCACCATAAAGAACCAGCACCACAATAAGGATTTCTTCATCTCATTCTCGAGGAGGCTCAGCTTCAGCTGGCACACCTTTCTTAGTAACGCCGTTTAGTTTTAGGCAGTACTGTGAGAAGCAGGGAGTTGGACTTGATGACTCTGATGGGATCCTTCCATTTTAACATATTCTATGATTAGGATAAGGAGGAGTGGTTGTAAACTAAAGGAGAAGATATTTAAATTAGGTATTAGGAAGAAATTATTGACTGTGATTATTGGGTGTGAGGAGAGAAGACAAAGGACTCTGCACGATTCAATACGAATCTAGCAAAAGCCATTTACTGTGCTTCTAAACATTTTTTTTGTATTTACTTCTTATCTTGGTTTACACAGTCATGCATTATTTAATTGGTATCTTTGCTTGGTCCATGCATCTCTTGATTGGTAGCTCTACCTTGTCCACAAGGCAAGCACACATCTTCTTAATCTAATTGGTTGATACTGCAAGTGTCATTTCACTTGGGTTGACACCCCTGTGATTATCAGCAACTTTTCTGCTTCTTTCTTCTTGCAACATCAGCATTTTTATTTACAAAGACGACCTCATTCTTTAGTTCCAGAAGATTATGCTGGTTCATTTATTACATTCCCATTTTCTTGTAAATATGACCCTACAAGGGTGGGCAGGCCCTGGCACAGGGTGCCCAGAGCAGCTGTGGCTGCTCCATCCCTGGCACTGCCCAAGGCCAGGTTGGATGGGGCTTGGAGCAACCTGGGACAGTGGAAAATGTCCCTGCACATGGCAGGGGGTTAACTTGAGGTGATTATCAAGGTTCCTTCCAACCCAAACCATTCCATGATTCCTTTTGGAGATGCACCCTTATTGCAGCTGTTCCTGAAAACATCCTGTCCTTCATCCCTGGTTCAAAGTTCCTAAATATTAGGCAGAACTGCACCTATTATTTTAAAATCCCTGCTTAGGTGCTTTCAGCTGCTTAGAAGAGTTTCTTGCATCGTTACATCCTAAACACCGTGATTTATCTAGATGCTAGAATTGCTATTTTCCACTGCAGACAAGTATACTAGCAGACTCACTTTTGTCCTTAAAAAGAAAAAAAAAATATTGGTCCTGCATCTGTTTCTCTTGGAGAAGAGGCAGTTTTTCACAGCCACCACTACGATGGCTCAACTCCCCACAGCCTGCTCAGCATGGATGGCTGTGACACCCCCGCTGGGTTTGGGGTGATCCCTCTGCACCCCCAAAATCCCCTCCAGTAAGCCTCATCAGCTCCCAGGAGGGCATGGAGAAGACAGGAGCATAAGGATGAGGATAAACCCCTGACTTCCAGATGCTGCTTCAAGGGTTCAGACCCGTGTGCTGTTAAACCTAATTAATTTGATTTGGAAATCCTACTGAGAAGGAAAGGAGTGTTTCAACTTCTTCAGTTCCTTCCCTTCCTCTCTCTTCTGTTCCAACAGAAGTTCAGCAATGTGCTGCAAATCGTTTAGCTCAGTCCTAATTTTCAGTGAGTGCCCAGTCCATCTCAAGCATTTCGTTTTGCTACAGCTAGAAATGGCCCTTCAGCCCTAAAATAACATCTTGATATTGTTGTTTTTAATAAACATCCTCTCCTCTCACTGAAAAGCCCTCAACAAATGGCCCTGAAAGAACAAAAGACATTTCTGTATTGTTTTAAGTCCTCTTCCTTTCTGAAAAACCTCAATTAAAACGGTGAAAAAGCTACTATACTCTGTAATTATGAACTCATTTCTATTCACTCGCTCAGCAGGAGAGCTTTGTCCTGTTGACCTCTGGGAATGGGTTTCTAAGGCTCTTCCAAAATTTCACAGCCTTAAAACCGACATGTTCATGCCAGCTGTAAAACACGTTCACCTTCGCCTTCACCCAGTGCAACTTGCAATCTTCAAACCCGGGGTGAGAGCCACTCCTCTGGCTGTTTTTATCTGTGAGAGGAGCCTTAGTGCTGGCCATGAATGGATTTGCTCTGGAAATAGTGCAACCCCTTCAACACAGCATGAAAACTGCATGAATATGGGCTGTTGGCTGACTGTAAAGGGATTTCAAACAAATACCTTGCGTGTCACACTCCTGAGTGATGGCTGGGATTCTCTTAAATCTTCCCAGAACAAGAACTACCTGGCCTGAAGAGGATGCATCCCAACCTCTTGACTTGCCAATGGGATGTTTGTGGGGAGAAGTGTGGAGGTTTCTTTTGGTGAAGATCCGTTGAGGAAAAAAGTCTTGAAAGACAAAATGCTGGGACTGCCTGGTTACGTGTATGTTTAAACATTCAGTGAAAGATTTAGGGAAATAAAAGGAAAGCCTTTTTTTATAAGAAATGAAACAGCAGAAAAGAAGACGATGCCTGAGAAGACAGAATTAGGTAATAATGAATGCAGAGGAGTAGATTTACACATAAAATAAATTAATAGTGTCCTTCAAACACAAGCTAGAAAAATGGCTTCAAAATAAGTCCTTTAAATAGGTCTTGACAGTCTACAAATCACACTGCTTGAGGGCCAGTTACCAATCCTCCCATGATTTCATGTGTCCATAACACACCTCAGAACATTCATTTACTTTGTCTTTACACTTAGGACCAAATCTAAGGGAACACATAAACATCCACAACACAGCTTAGGCACAGATCATCAGCCAATTTCCCAAAATCTCACTCAACTCCAAAGGCTTGGGTCAACTCATGTTTTGCCTGAAATGTGCAAAAAGCACCCCAGCCATGCACGTCCTGATAACCACTCCAGGGGGCTCCTCAGACTCCTCCAGGTAAGCCTGTTTCTGCCTTAGGACATCAAATGAAAAACTGCACATCCACCCACCAGATCTATACCTGAAGAAAAGTTCTGGAAGAAGATGCAAATTGATGTGACAATGAGCTAGGGGTTGTAGCCTTTAAGGGGCTCAGGGCTAAACCCTTGCAGCTGTGATGACAACAGTTCTGCTGGCACCTCTTTATGACAAAAACAAGGGCAAGAAAAGGCTACTACACACCTCACACAGGCTGTTGAGAGACCAGTGACTGGTGTTGAATCCTGCTTGTGAGCAGCACCAAGCCAGTTTGGCTGGTGGACCTCGGAAGTGTCACCATGGCCTCTCTCCTGTCTCACCTCTTTTTAATTCACTGTATGCTTTGTGATTGATGTGTTGAGTTATGTTTGGTTTCAAAAGAGGAAAGAAAAAGAGCAATGGTGCAGGTACTTCACCATATAACTTAGGGCTTGGGTTGGAAGGGGCCTTAACATGTGCAGGGACACCTTGCACTGTGCCAGGCTGCTCCCAGCCCTGTCCAGCCTGGCCTTGGCACTGCCAGGGATGCAGGGGCAGCCACAGCTGCTCCGGCAGGCTGTACCAGGAGCTCACCACCCTCACTGGGAACAATTCCTTCCCAACAGCCCACCTAACCCTGCCCTCTGCCAGGGTGAACTCATTCCTCCTTGTCCTACCACTACACACCCTTCTAATGACAGTCTCAATCCCAACTGAGACTGGGATGCCCAATCTGAAGTGTCTGTTCTTGCTGAAGAGAGCCCAGAAACAAAATCCTTGTCCCAGCACTCCTTCCATGTGAGGTGCTTTGGCTCAACTCCTCCCACATTTCTTTGTTTTCCAGACTTCCTTGGTTCTGGTCAACATGGGAAGGCGAAATAAAGCAAGGAAATCTGCTCTCTGTAAGACGGACAGGCTACCTTTTCTTATGTGAGGGTGAAGCATTCTCCAAACTTCACTGAACACATCCTCTCTGAGCATAATGGAAACCTGGGCCTCCAGTTCCTATCTGGTCAATGTAATTGTGGACACGGGCAGTGGGATGCAGGTGGCAGTGACACTGGAGATGCCTTACAGCATCTTGGTGCTGGTGTTGTGAGGTCTGGTGTCTGACAGCTCCTGGCATTGAGTTTGAGACAACCTAGGGCACCTGAAATAGCACCTGTGACCATGGAGGTGAAGCCAAGCAGTCTCTGATAAAGGTGAGCACTGAATGAGGTCTCACATGTTCCCTCCAAAGCCTTGAACTTAGAGAATAGCTGCTCTCCTAATCTTCCCCACAGCTGTAGAGCCGCCATGAGCTGCTGTTCCCATTCCAAAATGCTCACAGAAATTACAGAATCACACAGTGGTTTGGGTTGGAAGGGACTCCCAGGATCCCATTCCTCCACCCCTGCCACGGGCAGGAACACCTTCCACCAGACCAGGGTGCTCCAAACATGGCCTGGGACACTTGTGAAGAGCCATCAGTGACAACAACTCACTGAGCTCCAGACCAGCCCCTGATACCACACAGTAAAAAGATACCTAGAAAATACCGAGTTCTCATAAAAACCTCCACCATAGCCCCCACCTCCCTAGTAAAATAATGCCACAAATACTAAGAAAAGGAGCTTAATATTAAGAAAAGGAAAAATATTAAAAAATCCAGTTCTGGATCTTTTTTTGCTGGAGCAATTATTTTGCTTTTGGTGAAGCAACATCGTAAGACCCTGAGCCTATCCAGCAGGTCATACAATTCTATTGAGGTTTCAGACCACTAACATGCTTTCTGGTGGTACATAAAGTCTTTCCATCAGTGGCAGAGATGGACAAAAACAACCTGCAAAGGCTTCCTGATGCCATGAAGTCTACTGGTGGCTTGGCTATTTGGGTCAAATTTAGTCTGCAGGACAGGCGTCACTTCAGCCACCAAGACGGTGAGGAAAAACAGGGTATGAAAGGTCTTGTGTTTGAGAGGTTTATGTAATGACAAAGCCACTCTCAACTGAGATGTGGTAACCCTGCAGCTGGGCTTGCTCCTGGCCTCCTAGCATTAGAAAAAAAGGAACAACGAAAGGAAAGGATTAAATTTGCTTAGATGAGTATCTTTTAACCCTTCTGCAGGGGTCTTCAGCTAGGCACACAAGGAGGACGGGGCAGATCTGGAGAACAGCAATGGACACACACAGCCCCTGACAACCTGCTCATGAGGACCATGTCCTGCTGAACCCACAAAGGTTTATCTTTCTCTTGCCATTAATGTTGAGCCCACAGAGCTCTCCAGCTTTTACAGAACTCCTTTATCCTTGCACATGCATAAAATGCAGAATCCTTTTGGCTCTTGCCACCATCAGGAAAGGATCTATGACCATGGCACTCCTTCCGTGGTGTGCTCTGCCAGCAGGATTGTGGCCACACCACCTGCCCTTGGGGCTGAAGCATGGCTGGGCATATTTTCACTGCCACCCCCAAGCACACAAGGCCTCTGTGCTGCCCACAATGCCAGAAAGGAGAGCAGCTGGGTGGAGAACCCCTACTCAGCCTGCCACAGCTTGAGACATGGGTGACAGGCAAAACAAACGCCCCTGTGGATGCTTAATACCAACTGCTCCACCTCACTGCTCCTGGTGTTTCACATGGATGATGGGAGGACCCTACAGCTCAGGGGATGGTGCTGGGGCAGGAGACTTGCTCTTAGATAAGTTATAGCCCAGGACTGATGCTAGATATAAATCTGGCTGAACTTCAGATGGCTTCTGCAGAGCTGTTGAATCATCTGTGCCCTATGCCCTGTGCCCAGGGCTCAGATTACTGCACAGGGATATCACGCAACACTAGAATGGCTTCAGTTGGAAGGACCTTAAAGCTCATCTTCCTCCACCCCTGCCGTGGCAGGGACACCTTCCACTGTCCCAGGCTGCTGCCAGCCCTGTCCAACCTGGCCTTGGGCACTGCCAGGGATGCAGGGGCAGCCACAGCTGCTCTGGGCACCCTGTGCCAGGGCCTGCCCACCCTCCCAGCCAGCAATTCCTTCTCAATACCTGACCTAATCCTGCCCTCTGACAGTTTTAAAGCCACTGCCCTTTGCCATGCTGTGTCCTGCTCACTGAGCCATGGTAAAAGGCAGCAAAAGGTGCTGATGGAGCCAAAGAACCTCCAGAACTCAGCCCCAAGTGTTCCTTCCTGACAATAGGCTGCAGTGCTGCCCAGCAGCTCCACCCAGGGCTGAGTCACACCAGCTGCATGTCCATAGGGTGTCAGGAGGAGGCTTTTTGGTCATTTGAGGACTGCTCCTTCAATGGGGAGCCTGGTGCAGGCTTTGTTCTCAAAACCTCCTCTCCCAGGAGCTGCATGCCCGCGCTGTGACCCCTGGCAGAGCCTTCTCCTCAGCTCCTGGAAGGAAGGGCAGTGGGGCAGGGTGATGCCACCGTGTCTGGCCGGCCCTTCGATGGCTGTGCAGGTCGAAAGGGCTCCTGCCTGACCCTTCCTGATGCCATCTCTGCCCTGCTCCACCTTCACCTCACCTAGAGAGCAGCTGCTGGACCAAGCAGATCCAAACGACAGCAGGTCCTACCCAACAGCCTCATGAGAAGACATGGGAGTAACTACAAACACAGGGAGGAATGACTTTGTGCTGCTGCAGCTCCCTTCAGTTCCCTCTGTTACTCCCTTGGTGTCAATCAGACCTTAGTCTGACTTCCAGTATTAATTAAATGGCCAGTTTTATCCACTTGCTGCTCTCAGCAGCATGTTTATTCAGCAGAAACTGCCCTTCTGCCCTGCACCTCTTACCCCTGGGTATCTCGAGAGCATCTGCATCTGCCCCCAGCCTCTGCTAGGGAAAGCTGAGCCAGCTGACACGTGTGAGGCATCATTTCCTTCTCTGTGCTCTCAAGTTTATTTATCCTTCACTTCCCTGGGTGACCCTGGTTCCTCTTACTAACAAACAGAAGAAAAAAAGAAGGCAGAAAACTTTTGCTTTTCATCTTATCTCATCTTAAATCACCCTTCCTCATGGCTCCATCTCACTCCAGCACCACAGGGTCCTGCAACTCCCACCTGACCCCGTATCTTGTCCCCTGAATGAGGAGATCTTGCCCTTGAAGGAGCAAGCAGGGCCAAGCTGATTCCTGTGGTGTTTTACGACAGGGTGAAGCGGCAGAGTGCCCTTTATGGTGTTTTGAAAGGAAATCGTACAGGAACAATGTCCCGAGCAGCGTGGCTATTGAAAACCCTTCACAAAAGGAGTTTGTCACAAGAGGAAAGGCAGCTTAATCAGTCGAACTAATCACTGTAGGTGGCTGAGTGTCCCCGAGGGTCTGTAAAATTAAATATAATGGGAAAAGAAATATATCACAGCTTGCCTACGCTCCTCAGCGGAGCCGCCAGCGGATATGGGACGTTCCCTGCCTGGCCCCGAGCCCACCGTGACCATCCTTTGGGCTGTCCCCAGGCAGAACCACCTCCTTGAAAGACCCAGGCCAGGGCCACAGGGCTGGGCTGGGACGAGCCCCAGGAGGTTTTTCAGCAGCTCTGAGTGAGGACAGGGATGCCCACTCCGTGTGCTCACCCCAGATAACCCAGTGGGCGCCAGCAGGAGGGTCAGTGGTGCTTACACAACCCTCCCGCCTCAGGAAGAGGAAACTCTCCCTGACAGCCACCCGGGGCTCTCCAGGGAAGGAGGATATTTCTGCCTGCCCCAGCTCCGAATCTAATTAAGCCCAGAAAACAAACACAAAAAATAATCCGGACTGTTTTTTCTTGATCATTTAAGTGCAAAGCCGAGTTAATGCTAGGAAGTAAATAAAGTCAGACAATGCTGGAGAGAACTTGAGGGCATTTCTGTAACTCTGTTCTTAAAATTTTTAAGTATTTGGGGTGTGCTAAAGGAGATGGAGAAGGCTCCTCAGCCTCTCTGCTCCCAAACCTTCCCTCCATGGATGAGCCAGGAGAACCCGTGCAGCTGCAGCTCCCCACACAGGGCTTTATGTAGGATGGACTTCCCAGGGGCAGAAACACCCCTCTTAAAATCTCATCCAACAGGAGAAGGAGGAGACAACACAAAACTCAGCCACAGCTTAAGGTGATGGTCCTTCACCTGAGGCTGGCTGTGCTCCCCAACAATCCTGACTGGTTCAGGCAGGGCAGCCCCTCATGGCTTTGGTCACCTCAAAGCCTGAAGACACACCAGCTGAAGAAGCACAAGAGATTCCCACTTTTCCTACTGAAAAGAGGGATTCAGAGGCCTTTTGCAAACAGGGGATTGATTAACTCTTAGGCTTTTATTCTATCCTCTCCAGGACATGGGGCTGCTCTTCTCTCTGCCATCCTTTCCCCCCAGACAAGGATCACCTAAAGAGCCAGCATCCGTGCACACCCAAGGATTTGCTTTTGCCAGGGTATTCAGCCTGATTTGTCTTTTGAATCCAGCAAGATGCTGGATCAGTGTGATTTCCATAGTGCAAACTTTTAAAGATTTCCTCACCAACCCTTTTCTGGTCATCAGGAAAACAGTCCCCTTCCCCAGGTGACACAGAACCATTTCAGTACTGTTAACTAGAAGATCAGGAAGTAGGTACAACCCCACCTGTCTTACTGCAACTCCATATATTGCAACTCCATACATCATCCCCTGTAGAGCCTATCTGAATGTGCAATGGTTTTTATCATTCCTACAAGGCTGGGGCAATCCTCTGTCCATGTATTTCCATGCATTTCCAGGCCAAAGGATTTGGCCAGCTGGACTCCCCATCCTGAATACATCACACCAGGAGGCCATGGGAATTGGAGGAACCCTGTGCAACACAAAGTCAGCTTGCAATGCTTAAAAAAATAGGGGTTTTGGGAACTCTTTGAAAAACAAGGGGCCAACCTCAGAGCACACCTGCCCAAGGAGATCACATCCCAGCACAGCTTGTGCTCTGCCAGCAGAGAGGCACTGGGTTGGGAAAAGTCAGAGGAGAGGACTTGAGAAATGAGTCTTTTGTGCTCCATATCCCACAGTATTTTTCTTCTTGCAGGAGAGGTCCTGCCACCACCCAAGAAAACTTCCTCCTTTCCTAGAGGTGGCTGCTTTTGGGAGGTCAAACTAAGTGGAAACACCTGCCTGTGCTGCTCTCCTTCCACCACCCCAGCAAGCAGTGATGCCCTCCTCCATCCTCAGGAGGAGGTGGCAGTCACACTTGCTGACTCCAAGCCAACAGAGAAGACACTGGCTGCAGGATTTCTGCCAGGAGAGGTGGGGAGGTTGATACCTCTGCTGCTCTGATCACAAGCTCTTTGCTGGAAGGACCTCACCACCTCCTGCAGGCTTTTACAGCACCCTGTGTAACCAAATCCTGCAGCAGACGTGGCTCTGACATTGACTGCAGTTATGGAAAACATGCTCAGTTTTTTCAGTGATACCTATTTTGCTCTTCATACCTATCTTATGCAAGAAATGAAGTATGCATCCATGGAAAATCATAGGATCCCAGAATGATGTGGCTTGGAAGGGACCTTGAAGACCATTCAGCTCCAGAAGCAGCGACATTTTCCACTAGGCCCAGTTATTCAGAGCCTGATCCAACCTGGCCTTGAACACTTCGAAGGATAAGGCATCCACAAAAATGGAAAAGACTTGGTGAACATAAAAACATGGCACATTTGCAAGGAGAGAGCTGTGGGGCACTCCCTTGGGGTAGCTTCTCCTGAAGGGAGTGGAAGGTGCATGGCAGAGCCTTCAGGGTAGGTGAGCTGTGCTCCTCCTCAACACAGGGACAGCATTTCCTGAGGAAAGGTGACGGGAAGGAAGCAGGGACAGGCTCTATTTATAGCAGGGCTGGACACCAGTGTTGTTGTGCATGGCCAAACATGTGAAACAAAAGGTGCTTCACTAGCCCAACACGTGTCTCCATCTGAATGTCACTGTCAGGGAGGCCAGAGAAGCCCACATGTGCCCTGGGAGGGAATCGCCAGCATTTGTAAGACCAGCTGGAAAAAGAAAAAGGCAGATTTCCGGGTACCAATGTGCTTTATCATGTTCCTTTTGTAATAGCTGTGTTACATAAAGCTCCAGCCAGCCCAAAGGTCACCTGCAACCAGGCAGGGCCAGCTGGACCTGTGCATGGAGCAGAGGTCAAACTGGGGGTTGACACCTCGACCCAAGCTGGATGGCCACTTGTGAGGGGGACCCCTGCACGTGGCAGGAGGATGCCACCGTGGTCACTGGGGATGTGTCAGCCCTGGATGAAGCAAGTGCTGGGCAGGGAGAACCCATGCACCTCGTACAGGCATTATTGTGGGGCCCAGGGGGCTGCTTCAGGAGCCATCAGCTTCAGGAAGAGAGGAGAAGCTGCCCCATGAAAATCAGACCCAGCTGTGCCCAGGACTCCGGGGCCACACCTGCTTCTAACCAACCCAGCAGGACCAACTCTTCTGTCCTTGCAAACCCGCTGCATGCCAGCCCTGCTCCCATCCCTGGCTGCTAACAATCCCCTTCTAGGAAACCAGACCTTCCTCCCTTGGGTCAGGCATCCAGAGCTGCTCCCCAGCCCCTTCCCAACCCAGGCATCACCACATGGCCCTGCCAGGCTTCTCCTAAGCCTCATTGCCTCTGATGCCCCATCCACACTCTTGCAATTTTGACTCTTCTTCGTATCCAGATGAGGTTTTAAACAAAAAGCCCATTACTCCCAGCCGTTTTGCCCAACATAAAACCTCACCCTGAGGAATTTTTATATCACCTGTGTGGCTCCATCAGCTCCGGAATGGAGCTTTTCTGCCCCAGAATGATGCCTGGGACATTAAGATAACAGCACTGCAATAAAGTGTAAATAGCTTTGTAGTCTGTGTTCTGATACAATCTGCCTCTTTTCCCTATTCCCTTCCCCCCACCCCCCCAATTCCTGCCTTTTTCTTCCCCTACTTCTGTCATGCTTTCTGCATAAAGTAAACATTCTGAGAGCTAACTCACTGCTAGAAATCAATTTTAAGGAGCAAGTGCTCTCTTGGAGCAACTCAAGTGACACTAAAAGGACTAAACCTCCCCTCCCAGCTCCAAATGCACCAGAGACAAGGGGATGCTGAAAACCTCCAGCAGCAAAACAAGTGGCATGAGGAGAGAGAGCCTGATGAGGTTTCAAGGCAAAGGAAGGGGATGGGAACCATGCCTTTTCCTTTTAAATAATTACCTAAAAAACTGCTTTTTCACTCCAGCTCCCTCTACTCAGGCTTCTTAGCTTTTTGGAATTGAAATAAATGTGATTTTCTGGCTAAGCTTTGACAGCACTGTGGAGGACTTGGGCAGAAGTGCATACCCTCTGCTCTTTCCATTTTATCTCATTTGTGACTGCTAAGGGCTGAAATGACCCCATGTCTCCTCCGGAATGATGCTGGATCAATCGGATTTTAAGGCTTTTTTCTTTTCTCCTAGGACATTATCCCAGTGCTGCCTGTTGGGGCTGTATCTCACCCCACGATCTTCCAACCCCAGCCCAAGGCAGTTTGTTTTGCTATCTCTCCCTGCCATCTGTGCAGGAGGCAGGGATGCCCTGGGGGGCTGAATGCTTCTGCCTGCTGATGGCTTATCTGAAGGGACCAGAAAGAAAAAAGAAACAGAAATGCACATCTGTCGTGTTCCCTCCCATCCTCCCAACTGGCAAATTTTTGTGGGTGAGAGGGAAGAACCAGCACACAGCTCCATGGTTTGTCACAGCCTTGGGCACGGGGGCTTCAGGCTGAAGAACTCCTGGCCCTGAGGATCTCCTCTCCCAAAGCATCAAGCACTCTTTGTATGGCAGAGATGGGAGCAGAATTCCCTGAACTGCACTGTGGTTCTTAGAGGAGCCCAGCCCAATGCTCCAACTAAACCCAGCCTAGCCTTGAAACACAGCAGACTTGGTTATAACCATGTTTTGGTGACCACAGCATTGCAACCCACCCACTCCAAATCACAGGACTAGATTGGCGTTTGAATTGTGTGCAGATAAAAAGTAGGGAGTCCCCAAAAGGAGAATAAACGGGAGTTTGCTGCTGACAAACCATCCTGCCCACAGCAGAATGTTTCTAGGTTGCCTGAGAAAACTCTTTTTAGCTCTTTTTGTGGTCCCTCAGTGAAGTTTAGGAAAATCAAGCCATGCAGAGTTAACTACATCATAGCTGTTCATAAGACAGGAAGTAATGGCAAGATTTGAAGGACACACTCCAAGGTGTGTCTGCAGGACTTCACCAAAAATGCCTCCTGTGACAGCTCAGGCACAGATTACAGTTTATTCCAGGGGAATGCACTGGCCACTTTTTCTCCTGTTCTATCATCTTTCAAAGTTATGATTTTAGAACTGCTTTATTGCCCTGGGTGTGTTGTCTCAGCTGGAGCAGAACAAGTCAGCAGAAATAAAGCTGCATGTACAACTAATTCCCTTATTCCTCAGTTCTTCTCACATTTAACCATAGTCACGATTCCCATCAAGTGCTTCCCATTACATGTCCTCATGTAATTGAGTATGCATTTTACACAATTAAATATCCAATTGACTTGATTAAATTAACTCACTGGATTGAAATCACCAATGCCACAGGAATTGGGCTGCCTGCACAGCACATCCCCTCCTCCCCACAGACACCTGAGGCTGGCTGTGACCCCCTCTTCACCAAACTTTCCAGGCAACCCTGAAACTCAGCAAATTCTGCTTTTCAACAGAAAAAGAGGAAGCAAATCCCAAGCTTCTACAGACAATAGCTTGCCAGCTGTCTCTTCGAATACAAGTGGGGGGATCTGGCCATGCAGGAGTAAGTACAAGGGGAAGAGAAGGTCCTTAAGGTACTCCTGGATCAATGCAGGACACACCCCAGAATATTTTCAGTGTGTTAGTGCTGAAATAAGAGTTTATGCACCAACACTGCTGAACAGCAGTACGGTCCAAAGACTCACCACCAGGCAGTTGAGGAAGAGGATGAGAATGGAGAAGAGAAGGTTTAAAAGAACCCCAAACACTGAAGAGGTTTCAGTTTCACCTACCTCCGGTCGTTTCTCCTCCTCCTGAACAGTTTTTTGGTGTGTGCGATTTCAGCTTCATGAGGCAACGGATGGTAACCCTGTAAAACAGAGGGAAAAGCAGACATCAGTTCAATGTCAGACAAATGCCTCATCAGGAGGCATCAGCATGGAAAGGTGAGAGTGAGACAGAGCTGTACACACAGCACACGAGCGTGGTGAAAGACACAGCGTCCCCCCAAACATCCTTACAGCATCCCAGACCCTACAGGAGCAGCTCTGAAAATCCACAGATGTGTTGAACCCTCTCAGGGCTGCTGAAAGGAGCAGGGAATGAAGTTATCTGCAATTTCTGTGTGGGAGAAGCCACACAGGGCAAATAACCTGGATCACATATGTGTAAATCCCATACACAGGATGGACAAGGAATTCACCCACTTCACACACGACACACTGGTGCACCTAAGCCATCCAATTTCCCTGGGCTGCTTCCCTTGTGTATTTATTCAAAACCTAGCTGAAAAACTGTCTGTAAAGGAAGATGCTCAGCATAATTTTGAGGACATTTGGGGAAACCAACAGGAGCCACAGCTGGTAGGTCTGCATGGGCTGTGCCCTCACTAGGAAGGCAGGGAATATCCACATCAGGAGCACCTCACTGAGCCTGCCCACCACGAATGAGTCAGCCCCTGCCACCCCTGCAGCAAGGACAGGTGGGATCCACCTAACAGGGAACAACTGAGGTGACAAGGATGGTAAATCATGTGCCCAAGCCCAAGACGAAGGAGGGTAGATTTACATGAGATACTAGGAAGAAATTTTTAATAGTAATTAGAAAAAATCTTTACTGTGAGGATGGGCAGGCCCTGGCACAGGGTGCCCAGAGCAGCTGTGGCTGCCCCTGCATCCCTGGCAGTGCCCAAGGCCAGGCTGGACAGGGCTGGAGCAGCCTGGGACAGGGGAAGGTGTCCCTGCCATGGCAGGGGGTGGCACTGGATGAGCTTTGAGGTCCCTTCCAAACCAAACCAATCAAGGATTCAATGATTCCAAGACAAGGCAGTGGCAGAGCTGTTGTAACTCCAGCTGCTGCCTTTCCAGCACCCTCCTTCCACTGAGGGTGCCGGCTCTGACGTGGTCTGTTCATCTGATAAGGGGGCTGCAGTGTTTACCATCCTACTATGGGCATGATGAGGCTTTGCAAACGCTCACACAGAGCTCTGAGGCTCCTGGATGAAAGGCCCTACGTAAGTGCAAAGTATTATTTATTTTCCAGGGACCACAGAGCTGTCATAACCATAATGAATTTAATTTATGCAGTATTGTCCTTCCCCAGCTGGCAATAAAAGCCCTGTAAAAGTTGCTCCTTTCATTTCCATCACCATCTATCTCAGCCTGGAGCTCCAGCCACTGCTGGGAATCTCCTCGTGCGAGGGGCCATGAGGGAGCAAGGGCTGGGTGGGGACGCGCCTCATCCAGCAGCAGCTCTGTGATTTTGGCATGACAACATAACAC
Organism: Prinia subflava; assembly: GCF_021018805.1. NCBI lineage: Eukaryota > Metazoa > Chordata > Aves > Passeriformes > Cisticolidae > Prinia > Prinia subflava. The sequence continues at coordinate 102,288,905 of NC_086283.1, read as the reverse complement.
ACTGACCTCAGAAAAAAGTCCCTCTCTCTTTGGGTGAAGAGCCTTTGGAAACAGCAGTTGATTTCAGCAGCAGCTACTGAGCTAATAGTATTTTGAGTTTCTCTGATGGAAGATGTAATGGAGGAGGAAGGTTCCTGGGAATGATGACGAATTTAGGCCACAGAAGACACCACCAAGTTGAGGACAGACAGGGTTTATTGTGACCAGCCATCCTGACCACTGCAAGAAGCCTGGAGAAACTGCTGCTGCAGCAACCCCACAGCTCCCACAACAGCTGGAGCCTTCCCATTCAGAAAGATTTGCTCCTCCAGACTTCAAGCCTTAAGAAACTGATCGAGCCAAAATATAGAACTGTTAGCAAAGGTCCAAAGGAGAGCTACAGGGATGGTGAGGAGTCTGGAGGGGCCACAGGAGAAAGTGTCTGAGGTCACTGTGCTTGGTCTGCCTCAAGAAGAGGAGACTGAGACCAGACCTCACTGGGGTCTGCAGCTCCTCCCAAGGGACAGCTCTGATCTCTGCTCTCCGTGACAGGGACAGCACACAGGGAGCAGCTGGAGCTGTGCAGGGAGGGTTAGGTGGGATTTCAGGAAAGGTTCTTCCCCCAGAGGTGCTGGCACTGCCCAGGATCCCCAGGGAATGGGCACAGCCCGAGGCTGCCACAGCTCCAGGAGAGTTTGGACAGGGATGCCAGGGATGCACAGGGTGGGGTTGCTGGGGGTCTGTGCAGGGACAGGGGCTGGGCTGGATGATCCTTGTGGGTGGCTTCCAACTCAGAATATTCTAGAATTCCATGATTCTGTGATAGCTTAGAATCACAGAAACCCAGAACGGTTCAGGTTGGAAGGAACCCTGAAGATCCAATTGTTCCAACCCACCTGCCACAGGCAGGGACCTTCCACCAGATCAGGGTGTTCATGCTGGAATTTCTTCACTGTTGAGGGCTGTGGTTTGAGTGTTCCTCATCACTCACTTTCCCAATCATTTATTTTCACGGAAGGCATAGAAGCAGCTCAATATCTCTGAGATCTCTGTTCCTTTGAAAAATTACTTGAAATTAGCCAACAGATACTGAACTGAATGCGAAAAGGTGGGAAAGGAGGAGACACAGGCAGTCCAATCCCACCAGCAGAGCTGGTTTAGGAAATGAGGCTAAAAACAGTACAATAATTAGTGAGGCTGTTTCTAAATGTTGTACTACCACAGCAGGCTACAGCTTGGGGTGTTTTTAAGAATGTAAGCTGCATTGCAGACACATGTGCAAATACAATTACCTTGGAAAAATGAAACTATCTCCGCTCCACACAAGGACCAATTTCCTCAACTGAAGACCTCATTAAAACCTCAGGAGCTGCCTTTCTGCTCTTTCCAACTAGAAATCATATGTACAGTGGTGCATTCCTGCATGTCCTCCTTGCAGAGAATCCTTGTGCTTCCTCAGACCTCTACCCACCAGCAGCTGACGTCAACTCTGGGTCGAGAGATGAATTAATTACATGGGAATGAGTTCCTAATCCAAGGAACACTTCTGGACACTGCCTATGCTTGAACAGAGGAGAACTTCATGTCCCCATTTATGAAAATCAAACATGTCCTTTCTCCAGCTGAGCAGTTCCCTTACTCAGTCCTCGTCATGAGACAATGTTTTGGAAAAAACCAGTCACCGATCCCTACTCTTGTCTATTTTGGTGCCTAAACAAAGCTAAATTTGGAAGGGGAAAAAGTTGACTTTTTTTTTTTTTTTCCTTTGTGTGTAGCGAGCTGATGTAAAACGAAGTATCAGCAAATTGCAAGTAGGGCGGAGTGGCTGGAGAAGACCAAAGGTGATGGGTGGGTGGGGATAGAATCCCAAGGGCATGGTGAGAGCTCTGATAACAAAGCTCTTGCCTTGAGGTGGCTGCCCACCGTGGGCCATGCAGGACAGCTGTGGAAGGGCCTTCAGCAGAGCCAGCTCACTGAGGACAATGTGGATCTGAAATGCAGCTCTTCCATCTTTCAGCAGACACACTCCCTCTGAAGTCAAAATCACTGAACAGAGCTAAAGGATATTGCCTCTGGAGGCAGAAGACCACCCTCTGCTCTGCAGTGGGTCTGCAAGAGGGATGGTTTTTCTCCTGCTTTGGCCAGAAACACCATCAGACTCAGGTGCTCATGGTTCTCATAGGCAGGTTTGCAACTCCTCAGTGGGCAGAAAAATCACGTTTGGTTTCTTTCCCACACGGGTTTTGTCTTGATATTTATTCGCAGGTGGCTGGAGAAGGTAACAAACCAGTATTTCAGTGCTTCTGGTTCTGAAAGTGATGGGTGTGGGAAACGCAAAGCACAAGGAGCCCATGGTCACAGGAAGGATTGCTAATAGGGCGAATTTTCAGGTTTGGAGCTAAGCACTCTGTGGTTTGCATGGTGGGAAGCTTGGAGCAGAACCTGAGACCCCCCATGGGACTTCTAATGCACATATGTTCCAATTTAAATCATAAACATACATGCTCTAACAAGAAGGGCCAAAAGCTCTGGAAAAGAAGGGTTGTTCAGGAATGGTCTGTCCTCTCTGCCAGTCTCCAAGAGATCAGCTGTGCTATGACATGCACACACATTTTTATATTTTTTGAGGAAAACAACTCTTGGAGAAGGTGATGTCTGTCACGCTCAGGTCACTGTCATATGGCCAATGAAGGAAATCTGTCATCTACTGGAATTGTTGCCAGCAGTGGTCACAGGCAGCATGTTTGAAGGCCATGTGCTCTCTTTTTCTATTTACCTTCCTAATGAAGGTGTCTGTCCAAGCTTCATCCCTGTCCGCCTGCCTATGGGAATCCAAAATGCTGATCCCCGACACATTTACATCAAACCTTAATGAAAGAACAAATAAAAAGCTTTCAAGATCTTGCTGGCATTCTGCAGCAACTCCAGAAAGTCCACCTCTTTCCCCAGTGATACCTGCCCCTCCCCAGCAACATCCCTCTGCTGATCCCACCCCACACCCCAGCCCAGTAACCTGCAGAATAGGGAGGGACACAAGGAAGAGGGGAAGTAACAGAGGACAAATGATTTGGTTTAGTGCTACCCTGCTACAAAAAAGACTTTGCTATGATTTTTCTCTTGCCTCCTTTGCAGCAGGGTCACCTGAAGGAGCTGGAGGAGGGCAACAGCTTTGCCTGTTTTACTGGGGATGGTAAATTAGAGAATCGTAGAATGACTGGGTTGGAAGGGACCTTAAAGACTTAATTACTGGAATCACAGAATCACAGAATAATGAGGTTGGAAGAGACCTCTAAGATCATCAAGTCCAACCTATGCCTTAACACCTCAACTAGACTATAGCACTAAGTGCCATGTCCAGTCTTTTTTTAAACACATCCAGAGATGGTGACTCCATCACCTCCCTGGGAAGACAATTCCAGAATTCTACCCCCTCTTCCAGGAATGGGGCAGCCCCAGCTGCTCTGGGCACCCTGTGCCAGGGCCTGCCCACCCTCCCAGCCAGCAATTGCTGCCCAATCTCCCAGCTGGCGCTGCCCTCTGGCATTCCCTGGCAGCCATTCCCTGGGTGCTGTCCCTGCAGGCCTTGTCCCCAGTGCCTGTGCAGCTCTCCTGGAGGCCCTGGCAGGGCTGGCAGCTCTCCCTGGAGCCTTCTCTTGTGCAGGGCAGAGCCCCAGGTGTGCCAGGCTGGCTGCAGAGCAGAGGGGCTCCAGCCCTGGCAGCAGCTCCGTGCCCTCCTCTGCCCTGGCTGCAGCAGCTCCACGTCCTTGTGCTGCTGGAGGCAGGGCTGGAGCAGCTCTGCAGGTGGGGTCTCACCTGGGCACAGGGGCAGAATCCCCTCCCCTGCTGCCCCCGCTGGGGGCTCAGCCCAGGGCAGGGGGGCTCAGGCTGGGGCAGGTCCAGGCTCTCTTCCATGAACACTCCCAAGTCACAATTTGATAAGCAGGAATGAGGCACAGCTTTTTCCTGCCTCTGATTCTTCTGTGACCACCCTGAGGTAGCAAATCACAGCAGCTCCTCTGGCATCTGAAAACAACAGCCTTACAAAAGGGATAGTCCTATGTGAGACCAACCTGCACCCTCCCTCCTCCTGCTGCTCCTCCACTGCTGCATTCCCAAGAGCAGCTGTTGCCTGAGGTGGCTGAACTCAGGGTATTTCACAAAGACTCCAGGGGCTTCCTGGGGTTTGGCATCGTTGCTTCATCTGTGTGGTTTTAAAGCCTGACTTTCAGATGTGAAACCTCAGCCCACAAATCAACTGCATTAATTCATAACAACTTATTGAGCCTCTTTCACTCACGTTCCCCATGAAGCAGGAACAACCCCAGCTGTGACAGCCAAGCAAGTGGAGACACCTGAACTGGAGACAGCAACACTGAAACCCAGAGCGTGAACAGAAGGCTGAGAAAAGCACTGGACTGATGGAAAAAAACAACGCTCAGGTGATGAGAGAAGGAAATGATCCAGCCACAGCATGGGATCAGTCCCGCTGGAGCTTTATCTCAAGAGCCTTTTGTGCCCTCAAGAAACATCCGCCCTTGCTTATCTTAAACAAATGGTTGCAGAAGGCCTGAACTGAACAAACAGGTTATTAGGCCTGAGGTAGGAGCTGGGAGTTTCACTGGGTTTTATTGCACCCAAAGTTCAGGGTGGGATTTATTTTCTGGGGGAGTGGGAAGGGTGAGGTGGGGCTGGAATCACCAAGGACGCCCCACCTGCCCGTGCAAAGGGAACGACAGAAATACTGAGGCTGGAGGGAGCCAAAAAAGATAATTATGTTGTGGTTCCAGAAATTATCAGCAGAAACCCACCCAGTGAATTGCAACACCCCGCAATAAGGCTTTCATCTACCTGCAGGATGGATTGTCCAAGGCAGGGAAGGCCAGGACACCATGGAGCTGCAGATATATTTAACTTTTATTGTGCCAGTCACATAATCACAATGCCTCCTGGGTTAAATGTGGCAATATACATTCAGTACAACCATTCCAGCCAGCCTCTTGCATGTGAAAAACATGGCAAAAATGCCACAGGCAGCACCCCCATCACCTCTATCCACCCAAGGCTGCCATTTCTGCTGGAGGGGATTCTAATGGAAGGTGTCCCAGCCCATGGCAGGGGTTGGAATGCGATGAGCTTTATGGTCCCTTCCAATCCAAATCCTTCTGTGATTCCATGACTCAGTGATACATGAATGTCTGTAAGTCCTGTGGGCATTTCCAGCAGAGCTTTCCCCTCAGAGGCCACTTGTATCCTCCTCTTCCAGGAATTCCCACGGCTCTGGTCTGTCACCCACAAGGGGAATTTTTTACATCTTGGAAGGAGAGAGCTGAGGCACAAACCAAAGCCTTGACCTGCTCTGGAGGCCATGGAAGGACACCAAACACTGTCAGGAAGCCACACAGAAATTATTTCCTCTCTGTTAAAATGTAAGTGATAAATCTGTTCCCTTAAATTGCAAGCTATTCATATTTTCCTGTAAGGTGCTTACAATAAGAGTTGCTTCTGAATAAGCAAGCAGTCGGTGATCAACATCTAAGAAATAGAAAGTGCAACAATTCTGCAAAATACTCTCTGCACAAGACAAAAGGCAGGTAAAACCCTTGCAGTACTTGATGTTGTGGCTCTACCAACCTTCCTCACCAACAACACAGCACTTCTTGTCAACCTCCAAGGATGCCTTCTTCAGCCTCAATAGCTGGAGTCAAGTCTAAATTAAACTACAGGACTGGCAAAGAAATTAACTTCCAGGAGTCAAAAAAGGAGCAAACCCCTCTGGGTTTTGCCCCCACTGATCTAAGAAGTTCTGCTGTGGAGAAGAGATGCTCTGTGGGATCTTGCCAGTAGGATGTGTTGGTCTGATGAATCATGGCACAGTGCAACATGCCCCAGAGAGGGCTCCAGGAACATTTGGATGACATTGTCAGGCACAGGGTGGGATTCTTAGACCTGTCCTGTGCGTGGACAGGGGCTGGACTTCAATGATCTTTGTGGGTCCCCTCCAGCTGAGGTCATTCTATGGTTCTGTAATTCTAAGTAATTCCATGAATGACATCCCAGTTTGGAGGATTTCCTGTTTAACTGCATCTTTGGGGTATACACCATACACCACAGAAACATGTGGCTGCAGCACACATGCCTCAGTGATGAGCACCCTGGAGGAGACGTTTCCAAAGAAGAGGGTGGGATGGCTGTGACTGTGATCAGGACTGCCACAGCTGCACATCACTCTTGAGTTATCACTAAAAGCACCTGCAGTATTCTCTGTAGGGCTCCACCCTCTCCTGCTGGCCCTAAGGACACAAACTCCTGGATTTGCTGAGTGTGAATGCCCTGGTGTGCACTTCTCACAGGATGATGGGTGTTTCACGAACCACAGACCCTACACATGCAGTCCTAGACCCAAAGAAATATCATTCAGACACTTTTTTCCTCTCCTTGGTGTTTGTTATTGGCTCCTGACAGAGAGCAGACACAGAGACAGCACTGAAAATATTTGGTGGCACGAAATACTTGGTGACAGCTAAGCTGTCCCACCTCATCCCTCTGCAGCCAAATCTGGGATGGCACAAAACACCCAGAGAACAGCAGAACAACCTGGCATGAAACTCCCTGTGGGGGGTGAAGGATGCAAATGCAATTAAAACATTAGAATAATTAGGCAAAGCATCCCAATTAAAACATGGCCTGAACCTTCCTTGACGCCTTCTGCTGATTACTGACAGCGCGTTTTCCGGGGTCTATTTTTAACTCTTGGCCCCTGAGCTCCCAAATGATACATAATTCAGAGATAATAAAACTTTAAAAACCAGGGCAAAGTCTCCTGTGAGGCTGCCTCTGCAGACACACGAGCTCACACCAGCAGAGGCAGGAGGAGAAGCCCAGGCAGGCCCAGCTGAGATGTCCCCAGGAGATGGGGACAGGCTGGAGACACTGCTGCACGGAGACAGGGTGCTCCAGACACGCCGACACGGACACACGGTGCCATAGGAAGAGTATAAATAACAGACAAAAGAAATCCCCCTTTGTTACCAGAATCCGCAAATCCCAAATCAGTTACAAGCTGACTTAGGAAATGGAGCTTTTTCCCATGTTGTAGCAAAATGGGAACAATACTTTGCGAGTGGAAGTAACTCTAATTGTTTTAACTGATGTTATTTTAGTGTTGTTTAGGTTTATTGTTTATTTGTATGTATTTCCTCTACCCTGGTCAGGCTTAAAAACAAACTGTAATGTCAGCAGTAAAGCATCCCATCCATAAATAAATACATTTATCCAGTAAATACAGTTATAACCACACGATTGCTTGCAGTCCTTAAATGCAGATTATTTAAAGAATCACTAAAATAAATTGCACTGATGACCTGGGCTTGCTTTTCCCTGGAAGAAGGAGCCTTTTCAGCTAATACTGGTAATAAATACTGCCCACAACACTTGGGACCAGGAGGCACCACACATGGTGTTTGGTTTGCAGTCTGTCCAGGTAGCTCAAGCTCATCCTGAGAAAGGGCTGCACTACTCTGGAAAGTTCTTCTTACATTTCCCTTGGCTTGCACCAGCTTAGGGGTGAGCGAGGAACGGCTTTACCTGGGCCTTTAGAGTGTCATGAAGTTGCTATTGGAATATTTATAATTTGAGCTATTTCAGCGCCTCTGGGACCTCACTTTTCTTTAAATTATACATCTCCTCTGTATTTGTCATATTCCCCAGTCTGTTTTTTTCTATCCCTTGTGCTCTTCAAAGCCCACCACTCCCATCTGTGCAGCTCAGCATGCTGTTTGACCATGTCTCTCCAGCTGGGATGAAGTGAGGTGGGGTGGCAGGAGGTCCCTCAACACTTCCCCACTGTCCCTTTGTGGTGGGTGGTGCCACAAGGAACAGACCTATATAAATTCTTAAGGTGACCTATAAACACACCTGGTAGGGCCTCAGGGAGTTTAGGAAACTCCAAGCTGGAATCTTTCTGTGCTATCCCCAGTGCTGGTACAGCCTCCTCTGGCCAGGTATGCTTGAACCTCAGTTTTGCTCTGAGGTGGTAAGGGTTACATCCAAGAATATTTTAATTTAACCATTACTATTAAAAAAAAAGGTGTGTTTTCCATGTCCATCCCCCAGAACCAGACCTCCACTCATCTTCTTTTGGACAGACCAGGGCTTCAGCCTGAAGGAGCTTCAAGACAGTGCAAGCTCCTGGGATTCAGGACAGTATAACAGTTGTGAAACCCCTCACTTACAAAGTGACAACTTCCCAGCCTTACACACAACAGGTGCCTTCTTTTTCCTTTCACCATGGGTAGATCCAGAGGCAACAAGAGAACTTCCTCAGTGCTCAGTCCTTGGCACTTCCCTTTGGACACCTTCCAAGTGCACGAAGTTTTTCAACACCGTCAAGCAATAGTTCATAATTCAACAAGCTTTTTAAACGTGATCCGTGTCTCTGTGATCCACATGCTGCACTATCAAAGCAAAAGGGGATTTTGGCATCAACTGGAATATGGTCATGGTGGTGGCAGCCCCTCTTGGGCCACCAGTGGACATTTCTCACAGATTTTCATGGCTGAAGCAGGGTCCTTTTCTCTCTCCAGTCCCTTGTGCTGTGCTGGAAATATTCTTACAAAACAGACACTCCTGTTTGCACTTGGCTAAACACAGAGCCAACGCACTTTCCTCAGGACTATGCCACCAAGAGATGTCTTTTCTCCTCTCAGAACTTGCTGCTTAGTCTAGTTCAGCCCAGAGACACCACGTGAGGATCCCATGTCTCAGTCACTCTTGCCTGTAAAATATCCCAATGCCAATTTAATCCTATAAAGGCCCTATTCTTTGCTCTGAAAAGTCCCAGTCCTCCCAAGGAGTGGGCTGTGCAACACAAGGGTCTGACTTGCTCCTTGCCAGTTTACTGGCACTTTGTACCTGGAGAGGAGAAACTGCTCCTTGAGCATCCATCTGGTCCCTCCCAGGATTTTCCTGTTATGCATTGAGGATCTAGGAGTCCTCTTGCTGTAATGGGCTTTAATGCAGGGAAAAGCTCAGAAAACGTGATGCACTTGCCACAGAGTATCAATAATATCACATCTCGTATTAATTACACTGGTGATTTTTCATGGATGTTCTGCAGACTCTGTGAGCCACAGGCTACTTTGCACAGTAAAATGGAGATGAGTAAGAACAGCATGTTTGTAGCTGCTTTACAGCAGTGTCCACATGTGACAGTGGAAATGGATCTGGCATCTCCACCAGGAATCCTCAAAAACTGTTTTCCATCCCAAGCTGACAGAGGACAGGCAGCTGGATGGTCATATCCATTCTCCCGAGTCTTGCAAAGTCCAAATTCTAACATGACATCTTCAAAGACTGTGGCATCATTCACACATCAGCTTTCCTGCCTGAGAAGGCGTAACTTACAGCTGCTTTTGTGATGACTACCAGGTGCTGGGTGAAGCCCTTTCAATTAATTCATACTGGTCACAAGGATGCACCTTCAGGTGTTTCATCAGATCCAAGTGGGGGCAAAAAATATGAAATTGAGGTTGGGTATTAGGAAAAATTTCTGAATGGAAAGGGTTGTCAAACACAGAAGTGGGTTGCCCAGGGCAGTGGTGGATCCCTTATCCTTGGAGGAGTTTAAAAGCTGTGTGCATGTGGCACTTGGGGACATGGGTCAGTGGTGGCCTTGGCAGTGCTGGAGGAATGGTTGGACTCAATGATCTTATGAATTTTTTCCAACCTAAACCATTCCATGATTCCGTAAGAATCAGCACCAAAACTGAAGAAACCACACAATTCATGGATATGTTTTCATATGTCAGGTGACCAACACCAAAGACATTGCTTACTGGGATGTCTTGGGTCATGTTGCCCCTCCTCACTACAGTTTCTTCATCTGCTTTCTAATCTCCTTGATGCCTTCATAGCTGGCAGAATCAGGCCTGTGGTGGGCTCAGCTCCAAAAGCTGGAAAGGGTCTGAGATAGTGGCCACCAAGACTGGAATGGGCAATGAGCAGAACAGGGCATGACAGGAAAACTGCAGATGCACTTAGGGATTACAAAGTCGGAAGGAGACACCAAACTGCCACTACAGAGATGGTGATTTTGGCAACCACCACATCCTCCATGTCCACTCAGCCAACTGTCTTCTCTACCCAGCACTCGTGGCCACCACCATCAGCACCACTGCCAAAAGCATCCTGTCTGCCCCCAAAGTGGCTCTGAAATCACAGAGAGACCCTACAGAGGAGGGCTCTGAAATCATGCAGGAGCCTTAGGATGCAAAATGAGGTCTCCCAAGCTGCACTCCACACTCACCTGAGGAGATCTCCTGTGACCTTAAATTACATAGACAAGTATCTCACTGGAAGTAGTTTTAGACATCCTGACTGGCATTCACACATAGCCGAAGAAGGGGGTAAGATATTAGGAAGGATTTCCTCCATTGTGAGGGTTGAGAGGCCCTGGCACAGGTTGCCCAGACAAGCTGTGGCTGCGCATCCCCTGGAAGAGTTCCAGGCCAGGTTGGGCAGGGCTTGGAGCAACCTAGGCTAGTGGAAGGTGTCCCTGCCCATGGCAGGGGGTGGAATGAGGTGGTGTCTAAAGTCCCTTCCAACCCAAGCCATTCTACGGTTCTGTGATATTGCTCTTTGCCCGTTTCATTTACACCCATGTACAAGATGCTAAAGGCACATGAGGTCCTTCCTCCTGCCTGCACCTCTGCTGGGATTGAAGAAAACCCAGCAAGCCAAGATCTCTCAAGCCTGCCCTTCCCAAAACCAAGTCATCAGACATCTGTGACTCTGTGCTTGGCAGCCTCAACCTTTCTCTCCTTATCACTGCCAGAAATTATTCATTTAACATATCTGGCTTTCCGCCAGCAAGAGCGCGGTGTGAGGAACCATCTCCTCTGCTCCTCCTGTGAACCAACGCAACAAAAGTGAGGCTCTTACTCAAGCAAATTAAAAAAAAATAAATAAAAAAATTCCCACCAGCTAAGAAAAGCTGGAGGTTAATATAAATTCCATGGGTTTGAGGGGGAAACGGAGCTGCATTCAAAGACTCGATGGCTAACCACGCTTCCTCAGTCTGGCAACTGCCCGCTCCCCCGGCAGAGTTATTGAGGAAGTCAGACGAGTGCTGTATTTGTTCCAGCTGCAGATTTCCCTTAACCCCTGGTAGCGGTGTTTTCAGAAAACACAGATCTTGTTGTCTTGATGGCTGTTTTTCATTTTTGTGCGTGCCACGGCTACAGTTATTAGCTTTAAGTGCTGTCATTTGTAGATTAAAACTGAAGGAAAAAAACCCCGTTGCCATTCTAAGAAGTCCAGGCTGGATGAGCAAAAGGGGGGATTAGAAGAAGGCTTTCAGGAATTAGCTTGGAACAGGAAAGAAGAAGATAAAGCCATTATAAAAGCTTGTGCTAATACAGGAGTCCTTTTCGTTGTGTTAATGCAGCCACACAAATTCCTATGAAGATTTATTAGTCAGGTCATAGAATCTGCTCTCCTTGCTTCTTTGATGATAAAATCAAGAATATTTTCCTCTACTAACATGCTCCCTTCTCTCAACAGAGAGGAAATAAATTATACACTTTTCCAAGACTGCGTTTGTGATATACAGAAGGCTACAGGTGAGGCTGATGCCTTCAGAACAGAGAAACAGATGCTGACATTCAGGTACCTGTTTAGAGGCCGCACTGTTTGGATGCTCCCCGCAAGGTGAGCACAGCCTCGGGTCTGTGGTACCCAACACAGATGGAATAACTTGATGGAACTGGCATCCACAGCGCTGTCCCCTTCCAGAATCCAAGACCTGCACAGACCCCACTGTCCCATGGAACTTCAGTCCAGCAAAGCACTTACTTTATGCGATTCTGCTCCTAAGTCTACTATTTGCCTTGGCCTGCAGCCAGACAAGCACTTAGGCACATGCTTAAACTTAAGCACAAGAGTAAACAGATTGAAGTCAGAGGGACTTAAAATTAAGCACACATTTCAAGGATTTGCTGGATAAGGGCCTTAACCCTGGTGTGCAGCATTTAACTGGGATGATTCCCAGCTGATTAGCTCCCCCTTTTCCCCAGCCTTCCCTCCACTGGACCGGGAAACAAACGGTTTCTGTTTTGCCACCACGCTAACGGCCTGGCTTTAAAGAAACCTTGTCAAGCCTCCAGGCAAGCATGTCTTTCTTTAATTATACCTGCCTGTGAAATACCTTCCAGAGATCCCCACCCAAACAAAGCCTCAGGGAAGGAAATAACGGAAATTCTTGATGGTTTCCACGGGGGAAGCGATCCTAACCAGTGAGACGAGGCGCACGTAAGATGAGGCTGATGACTGTTCCTACTGTACACAGCTCCCAGCACAGGGAGACTCCTCAAAGCTCCAGCAGTAACTCCCAGGGCAGGATACTCCCTGAACCTGTCCTCTGGACGTGTCTTTCTGCACGAGTAAAGATCTGAAAAGCTATTTGGTGACCACACAGCGGGAGAGATGTGGCAAGACAAAGCCCATGACACCACCCAAGAGCAAACTGCAGCACCCAATGGGGAATCTTTCAAGATGCCAAATAGGTTCCAAAGGGCTGGAGGTCACTTGCAGGACTCCAGTATGTTGTGTCATTCCACGCCCTTTCATATGAGCTTTTAAACTTTGTTTCAATTTCATCTACCCATGGTAGGACCTGGGTAGGTGGGCGGGTTTGGCAGAGTGGAAAGGCCTCTTGGCAAACTGGCAGCCACACCAAATAGGCATCACAGGCAAGTCTTCCACAGAACAGAAAAGCAAAATATTGGAAAAATATTGGGCAGAGAAGATGGAGATTTTATGTGGATTTCTTCAGGAGTGCTCTCATCAAGGAGCACCAACTTGCCTGCACTTGACAGTGGACTAAGGGACCACCATCAAGTTCCACTCTCACCCCTTGCCTGTCCCTCTACAATTCCCTTCTAACCATGCTCTGATGCATTATTCTCTGCTCCTGAACAGTCAGTCCTTCCCACCAGGGCTTTAAGTTCTGATTTACCTGTGCTAAACACAGCAAAGGCACCAAACAGCCAAGTGCCTTTGGATATGCAAGGTGACTGTGAAGCATGCCTAGATTCTCCCATCCAAACTGCACATCACTCCAGGTGACCACTAAATCATTAATTTTCATATGCAGAAAGAATTCTGTGTTGTCAAAACACCGTGTCTTTTAATCCAACCTCATGTCAGGAAAATTATCTTAGATCTCCCAGAAGAGCACAACCACCAGCTGCTCCACTACAGCCTTGCCCTTCCTGAACCAACAACTCTCAGAAGCTGAGGACTTCCAGAATAAATTCAAGTTCTGCCTTGTATGCAAATCATGCCAGGAAAAGATGCAGCAAGCAGAAGCCAAACAAGGCAGTTTTCTTCTCCTTCAGACAGGAAAGTCAGGACGGTCAAGTAGTTCCAGAACTCCACCTCTAACTCAGCAGGTTCCCAGCTTTAGGTACACTTGCAACCCTTGGAGCTGCTTTAACTCTAATTTTGTGGCCTCGCTGGCCATGGGCAGCTGGGCACTGGTTCTCTGGAATACAAGCAAAGGAGCTGCATCTTGGAATTCTGTCACACTTCACCTGCCCTCCGCCAAGGTCAACAAAGCCAATGTAATTATCACTTGGATGCACCACCAAAATCCTGGAGCTAGACTCTGTGTGCAGAGATCAGAGAGCTGCTCCAGCACCAAGAGTAAAGGCTGGAAGAAGAACCTGCATCTTGCAACGCTTCAACCTTCAAACATGGGTATTTGTAAAAAAAGACAAGAGTAAATAACAAATCTGTTTGCCTAAGAAATTAAAAATGGAACTACAAATGGTCTTCCTTTCAACTAAAGGAAAATGTGTAGCTTGAGTAGACCCAACACTGTGGCACTGCAGGAGGGGTGGAGGTGAGACCATGAACTCCAGCCTGGCCGTGAGCGTTCTCGCCATTCCCTCAGGATTCCAGGCAAGACATGGGACAACTCTCCCCCATCTCTGACAAGCTTTCATAACCATATTTGGTCTCCTTTCAGCTCTTGGAGCCCTTGCAGGAGAAGAGGAGTTTCCACCCGCCCGCCGTGCCGAGGGGAGCGAGGAGCCGGCGCGGCGCTCCTCAGATCATGTCAGGTCGCACGTACGTTTGAAGTCGGCCATCCAGCAGCCCGGGAGCGATCTCGCAGCGGCCGCTTCCTCCGCCGCTCGCAGGGCTGATCCTCAGGAAGGCTCTGCAGCACGAGGAAATCCTGGCCCTGGCCGGCCTCGGAGCATTATCGAGGAGATGATAACGGCAGGAGCCGCCTCACGGCGAGGCCGCCGCTGCCGCCACCCGCGCGGTGCCGAGGGCCCGCGGGCCGGGACGCGGCCGGGCGAGGTCACGCGCGCTGTTAGACGGGTGAGCGTGTCAAAGAAAACCAACAGAAGGTGGGTTCCTACAACTTGATGAGTGTGACACGCTCTCCCTCTGGCAAATGCATCACGTTTTCGGTGTGTGATGTGGCTTCCTGCGTTGAGCTTGACTTCTCTTAGAAGGCCACAGGTCCCACCTTCTTGTTTGGGAGGAGATACCATCTAGCCTGGCAGGTATCACCTGGAAAGAGAACCCTCATGGTGGCAGAACCTAGGGTGGGCTGCAAGCTTTGTGACTGCTCTGGATTCATGAGAAATAACTCGGAAACCACAGCAGCCCTCTGACCAGTGTCTGACCTCCTTCCCAGAGAGATGCCATTGGCTTCCATGACAGACAGGAGTGGTGGGCACATTGCTGTGGCTCCACGGCACCTCCTGAAGACCTTTTACCCTTGGGATTGCTGGCTCAGACTTTCATGGTTTGTGATACACATTTGAGAAGTAAGTCTTATTAAAAGTGCTGGCTTGAAAAGCTGAGTGCTGCCAGGTGGTGGTGAACCCCTGGAACAAGCATAACATGTCAAGCAGCTGGGCCTCCTTCAGCCCCATCCTTGCTGGAGACTGCACACCTGCAGCACACAGGCTTTGCACCTGCACTAAATTCCCCCTCTTGGACAAACCAAGAAATGGAGGAGGTGCAGGGCTGGTGGGACATGAGGGTTCACCTTTCCTGGGTGTGCATTTGTTGAGTAAATGGGGAAGATGCTGCTGTGGCATGGTGAAGGAGCACCTAAGCAGGGTAAAGGGACGGATTTCCCCCCACCATGAGAAACACCCATCGGTAACTTCTCCAGGCATAACACTACACCAGAAATAGAGCTCCTCTGAGACTTCATTTTGTTTTCTCTTTCTTCTTTTTTTTTTCCTTTTCGCAGGATTACTGAGCTCGCGGAGTCTCTCTTTAATGTCACATGTGCGGCTCAGGTCCCTCAGGCCCCAGCAGAAGCAGCCTGGGATATTTGCACAGACCCCTCACAATGGAAGGAAGAGGGTGTAGGAGGGAGGATCAGGCTGCTGACCCCTTTATTGTTCTTGGGCCAGAAGAAAGCTTCCTCCTGGCTTAAGAACCACGGCGCTGAAAAAGTTTTCCAGCCAAAACGAGTCAGATGGAGTCACTGGGTGGTGGTTTTTATTATTTTTTTTTTTCTTTCTCCTTCCCCTGCCTCCCCCTTCGGTCAAGCGACGGGGAGTCACAGGGTTGTGCTCCATTCACAAAATACCTGCTGCACATCACGTAGTCCTTCCCCCCGACAGTGGGGAAAGGCGCTGTAACCCAAGCAAACGAAAATAAACCTTTTTTTTTTTTTTCCTTTCTCTACAGATTTGAAAAAAAAAAAAAAAGGGAAAAAAAAAAAGAAGGGAAGAAAGGACCCTGCTCCCAGACTGACGCCTCCAGCGTGCGCCCGCCGGGGAAGGGGTAGGCGGAGGAGGGAAACAAGACGACGATATGAAAGAAAACAAAAACAGCAAATTCTGCTCCGAAAGGATTATATGGAGGTTTTCCAAAAAAACACCCCGCCATTATATAACGAGGCTTAGCTCAGAGTCACTGGGGTCACACGATGCAGCAGACTGGAAAAACCAAAGTGCAGTGTAGCCTTTTAATTGTTAAGCCAACCATAAAAAAAAAAAAATAGAATAGAAAGCCGATATTGAGATGGCACAACGCAAAGGTGGCCACTCACATACTGATGGTCAGGGTGCTTTTTTACCCCCTTTGCTCTTTCTGGCTGAAATACCATTTCAGCCAGACTCCTTGCCTTTGTGCTTATCGGGGTGGTGACCTGTTGTGCCAGGACACTGCCGGCTCAGGGAGCGCAGGGACTGCACCGCCTCTCAAAGCCTTGAGGCACACGGGGCTGGCTTTGCTCTGACAGCAAAACAAAGCACAAGTGGAGACCTCATCACAACAATCCAGGTATCAAAATGCACCACCGAGCTTGCAGATCGAAATCTGCGTGTGAGGAGATGATTTTTTAGCAATGTTGGCTGCACCTAGGAGATCAGCCACCACCCACAGCCACCTGCCTACTCCCCAGGTTCTCCACAACCTTCAGGCTTAGCTGGTTGTTACAACCACAAGGCAATCCTGGTGTCTCTCAGCACTGCCTACACCAGAGACAGACTCATACAATTATAGACTCATTTATGTTGGAAAAGACCTCTCTAAGATCATTAAGCCTAAAAATTCCCCCAGCACTGTCCACCCCATCACATGTCCGTCCCCAAGTGCCACATCCACGTGGCTTTTAAATCCCTTCAGGGAATCATGACTCTACCACTGCACTGTTCAACACATTTCCACGTTTAACAACCCTTCCCATGAAGAAGTTTTTCCCTAATATCCAACCAAACCTCCCTTGGTACAACTTGAGGCTGTTTCCTCTTGTCCTGTAGCTCGTTATGTGGGAGAACAGACTGACTCTCCCCTGCAACACTCTCCTGTCAAGCAGTTGTAAGATCCTGCAGGCAGGGCTGAACAAGCTCCATCGCCAAGAGGGATGGGAACAACCCAAACTAGAAGAAAACTTTGTAAACCCAAACTTTCACTAATCACAGGCCCAAAGGCTGGAGCAGAGCAGCCACAGTTGTCATTCTGTGGTGTGTCCAAGGTGTCCAGCAGCAGCAGTGGGATGCTGCCATCAGGCTGGAAACCAGGAGATCATCCTGAACTCATGTTTTCTTTTGAATTACATGGGCAAATCTGTTTTTCACACTTGAATTTTAAAAACTGCCTTTGGTCCGGATTATTTTGTGGAACAATCATGGAACAACAAGACAGGGTGTCTCATCTCTCCTGCTGCTTCTCCAAATCACATACATGTAACTACTGACCCCAAATCTTCTCATTCTCATCTAAAAAATATACAGCAACCTAAACTTAAGGAATAGGTATTTTTATATTTTATTTGTGCAGAGCACCAAGAGGAAGGCTGGCCAGCTGGAGACACTCACAGCCCACCAGCTTTAGGAAATAATGTTGCTCACAGACACATGATGGAGCAAATATCAGAAGTCCCATCCCCAGAACTAATCAGCAGAAGCAGTCCATATCTTCCATGATACCTGCTTATTTTGCCCAGCCAAGGGGTCTTACTTTTCCCAGCCAAAGGGAAACAAACAGCTCCTATAACCACACATATTTTCTTTCCGTTTGGACAGGGCGCCTCAGAAGAATATACAATGAGAAACGAAATAATGAAGTGGGTCACAAAAGCAGGAAGAAATGAAGCTTTATCATTCTCCAGTGGTTTCTCTGCTCATACATTACAAGAATTATTAAAAAAAATAGAATGAAAAAGAAAGCAAGCCAACAATGAGGAGTTTCTCCACAACAGGAGGAACAGGAGAAGGATAAACAGGAATAACCCTGGCAGACATGGACATGGGGGCAGTGCCGTGTGGCCAAAAGTGTGGAGACCACATCCCACTCACTATTCCTTTTAGCCCAAATGAAATCATTCAAGCCCACCATCCAGCAAAGGCATTTTGGGGAGGCCACAGAGCTTTTTTTCACTGACCATGCCAGCATGTGCACATTTGAGCCATTTCCAGAGCCAGCAGAGAGGATAATGGAGTATCCCTGGAAGTGTCCCAGGGTCAAGCTGGATGGGTCTCTGAGCAAACTGGTCTGGTGGAAATTGACTGTGCCCATGGCAGAGGACTTGGAACAATATAATCTTTAAGGTCCCTTCCATCCCAAATCATTTTATGATCTTGAAAAAATTCGACCACCAAAAGTACTTTTAAAATCATGAAAAGAGGGACAATACAAACGTAGGACTAAAAGGACCTCTGGGTTACAGAGCTTGGTCTGCTACCACAGCAAGGGCATCATTTAATCCCTTCATAAACAGTCTTTATTTTCCCCGTGGAAGAGACATCCAGGCGTCGTGTGCAGCAATAAATTTCCCACTTAAATGACAATCTTTGACCAAACCACCCTGCATTGCAATAAACACTTACCCTGCCACTGAATACCTATATTTACACCCATAGCTATATATACATCTCTCCAAGCTGAATGGGATTCACTTACCTGCTGCCTCCGGGCAGGAAATTCGCATTTTAAGAACTTCTGGTCTCATTTATTGTATTACTTTCTATTCCCACAACATCAGAGGAAAGGCAGCAGAAAAGGGTGGGGGAGCATCTTCTGGTTAAGAAGAAATTTATAAATGGGACAGGAAACATTAACCTCCTATTTTCTCAGACCAGGGACGAGGACATCCCCCATTAGCAGGATTTTTAGAGAGCGAGGTGTTTCTAGGCTCTCCAGGTCCCTCTGACAACGGGGATGTATGCACGTTTCTCTTCTCAGGTCCTGTGGTATGTCTGCTTTTTTTTTTGAGAGAAAATTCCTTCCTTCCATTCATTTTATTAAAAATTCATCTCTTTTACAGAGAGCGGGGAAGGGGATGTGGAAATAGCCAAGCCAGAAGAAATAGCTGCTTGACCAAAGCGACATTGAGGCTTTTACTTGGATTCCTTAGAAACCTGGATTTTTTTTTTTCTTGGCTACTTTTCATAATGTTTTAAATTTTTAATAATTCCTCCACATTACTTCCACGTTGCAAGAAAATATTTGGCAAATTCAAGGGAGTGCAGCAAAACCCCTCTCAGTTTTCTAATGAATCCCCTGAGAAAACAAAGGAGAAGAAAATGTAACATTATTGAGAAGTCAAAATTCAGGCAGGATTTAAGGGGTGTGTTTTGGAGTCTATAGAAATGACTGGGAAAAACCAAAACAGGTTTGCTTTGGATATTATATAGCTGCATAAAAGCAAACCTTTCTGAAAGGGAAGTCAGCTGTAAAGCTGGGAAAAATCCAAGTAGCTCCCTGGTGTGTTTAAGCCAGAGCATAATGTGGTGACATTTTTGAGCCTGAAATGCCTATTGAGCTGTTATTTATACCCCAGCACAATTCCCCTTACCCAAACCAGTTAATTATCCAGAAAACTGCAGTTCACAGGACTAAAACTACTTGTGGACTCCTTAAAAGTAGAACAGAGCATCCTTCTTCATCATCCTCCCAGGAACAGCTCTCCCATACTCCTATTTCTTTGTGGTCCCTGGTCCCAAAACCTACCACCTCCTATTGGTACACCCAGCCTGGTCCCAACATCTCTTTGTGTCCACCCCTCTGCCATCTCAGCCCGAGGAAAAGCTGCAAAGCTGCCCACATCCCATTATTAATCTCATTTTGTGGTACAAACCAGTGGCTGGCAAACTGGGGTCTAAGGAACAGAGGTGGCCCAGCAGTGGGCAACCCGTGGTCCCCATCTCCCTCCTCCTGAGGCCAGCATGTCTTTAACTTGGGGGGGTACAAGGTACTGGGGGACAGGGACAGGTGGAAATGTGGGTGGTTCAGGAGAGCATCCTACCCCTGACAGGGCAGCAGCACCTCCAGAGAAAGGGAGAACCCCTGAGCACACCTGGGACTGCTCTGCTGCGAGGAGCATTGTGCCAGGCTGAGCCCTGCTGGAGCATCCCGTGGGAGACACGCGGAGTGGAGGATTGTGTGGGCAAAGGTGGGATTTCCAGGGAGTCCTGAGATGGGACAAGCCCTAAGAACCAGCCCCCCTCAGGGCTTTGGTAACTGAGGGGGTCACAGATGCCTTCACTTTTAACCTCATTCTGCTCGAAGCCAAAGTGCAGCTCACACCCAAATTCAGCCCCAAGTACAGAGAAACACCTGCAGGTTTCCCCACGCTGGACACACACTCCGAGCCCGAGGTGGACACATGTGGGTGGAGAGCAGCTCAACCTGATGAGAGACACTGCAGATTGGGGTTTCTGCCTGGGAAAAGCTTTTGGAAAAGCCTCACTTCCTCTGCCCAGAGCAGTGTTCCGGGGCCATGCAGCGGGGCCGCAGTGCCCTCTAGTGCTGCAAGGCTCCCCTCTGCCACCAAACACTGCCAAACTTCAGAGCTGCAGCAGGGACCACCCTCGTCCCTTCCACCCTCCCTCCCTGCTCATCCCAAACCCAAACCCCTGACCAGTCCATCCAGCTGGGGTGTGAGAACGCCCCAGTGTCTCCTATCCTGGCAAGCACAGCAGCTTTGCCCTGACCCTGGATTCTGACCAGCTGATCAGCAGCAGCACCAGGAGCCACCACGAAACAGCATCTCCATGCCCACCAGTTTGGGAAGACACCCCCAGGAATTGTGAATCAGCACTGCAACGTCTGCCTGACAGCCAAAGAGTAACACCAGCCCTGAGAAGGGAGAGCCCATCTCATTTTCCACAATCAGGAACCCACTCTGAGCCATAATAATGATGATAACAACAACAATAATAACGATAATAATGATAATGGTAACAGCAACAATAACAATTTTAATCATGATAAAAATGATAATGAGAAAAATAATAATGATAATAAGAAAACAATGATGGAAACATTAAAGTTCCTGGCCATTTCTCCAGTGTTTTGTTTATAAACTGAATAAGGCTATCATATGGTAGTAGGAAATTGGATATTAGGAAAAAATTCTTAATGGAAAGGACTATCAGACCCTGGCACAGCCTGCCCAGGGCAGTAGTGGAATTCCCATCCCTGGAGGGATGGGAATGTTGCACTTGAGAACATGAGTTAGTGGTGGCCTTTGTAGAGCTGGGGGAATGGTGTGACTCAGTGATCTTATGGGTCATTTCCAACTCCAACATTTCTGATTCTTGGTATGGAAGACCATCATCATCTGAAAAACCTACTACAAGATCTTCCCTTTCCTGCACATCTGATGAAACCCTCAGGGGCTGATAACCTTCAGGGATCATAGGGGCTGTGCTCTGCCACCAGAGCCCATGTCCCTGGGAACCTGTGAGGGGCATTACACGGTCTCGGCCCAGACCTTCCCAGAGCTCTGGAGATCTCTGTGGCCTCGTTCTTGGCTATGGTGGCCTTAACTCTGGCATGGGAGTGATGCTGGAGGGGCTACAGGTGGCCACAGGAGTTTGCCCTCTCTGCCCCAGGTGGGGGGGTCACTGTCAGCTGGGGTAAATGCAACAAAAAAGGGCCACAGAAAGTCTGTGTCTCACTGGAAACCATGGAAAACTAGAAGCTTTTTACTTAGGAGCAGAGCTCTGACTCCCAATGTGTTGTGATCTATACTCAAGTGAGTCTTCCTGGCTCTTTGACAGGGACTTTCCACAGTGGTTTTAGCTGTTACTGTATTGGAAAGACCCTTGGGATATGGGCTTGTCAGGCAAGAAACCTCTGAAGGCAGTGCTGTGCCTACACACTCTGGGCAGACTCCAGCAGGCACTGGGGGCAGGAAGAAGTAATCCCCCCTTTTTGGGGCTCCTAGGGAGGCACTCCAACCTTTTCATAAGTGGTGGACACATAAAGGACATCAGGATTAGAGCCCGTGAGTGACAGCAGGGACAGAGCACGGGAAGCACACACCCATGGACCTGGCCCCTCCCAGAGGAGGGGATGCCAGGCAGAGGGACCAGCCCACCCCAGATCCCCCAGCACACAACAGCCTGCCAGGAGAGGGCCACACTGCTGCGGCCAAGGCTGTGAAAGAGGAGAGGTGCCTAATGTGCTGGGAAAAATGAGAACTGCCCAGCCTTGCAGTGTAGAAAGAGCAGGTAAGAGAGGAGGGGGCGAGGTGACAACAGTGTGTGGTGATAGCAAATAACACCACACCATCAAAGACCTGTCTGTGAGCTGCAAAGGAACCTGTTCTCCTGCTACCACCTCCCTGGAAGGAGCAGGGATCTGCAGGGTCCAGGAACAAGCCCTCACAGCAGTACTAGACACCAATCTCCCCTCTCACCTGCAGAGTAACAATGGAGGGCTTGCTCACCCATGACCTATCCTCTCCTCCTGGACACCTGGGGTGGCTCATCTCTCTTCAGGAACCTTCCACATCTGACCAAATCCCCATGTGAACTGGTCCATCTCTGCACCCTACAGAGCTGACAGGGAAAGGACTTGGGAATCATCCAGCCCCTCCTAGATCTCTACACTGAGGTGCAACAAACCATGTCCCAGTGTGTCCATGCCTCACCTGGGGCAGGGCCCAGCCCAAGCACAGGTCCCACCTTTACTCACACAATCTCCACACTGAACTGTAAGGTCTGATTTGAAAATTCTTGTTGGTGAGGAGGGGTCCCAAGGTAAATGGGTGAGGCTGCCTGTGGGTGCCTCAATTCAGGTGGTTCTCCAGCACCAGGAGAAAAGCAGAATAACGTCAATGCTGGAAAAATAATCTGCAGCTTGCTTGCTCCTGCTTTCAAACACAGGCATGTGTAAAGAGTTTAAATAACAAATCTCTTTGCCTAAGCACCCATAGGCTGAATTACAAACCGGATCAGGAATCCTGGTGCTTCTAATCCTGTTTGGACAAAACCAGGAACACAGTGGTGCTAAGAGGAATGTGTGCAACTTAAAGAGTTTTTCTCCTAAGGAGCTTCTCCCTTGTTTCTCTTCCAACAAGGAAGCTGGAGGATGACTGCAGCCAGAAAAGAAACAAGCAGTTTATTGTAACTACAAGCATATGACAAAAAGGGTCAGGAATCAGTAAGGAAACAGAAGGAGGTGAGCTGAAGGCAGTAAGATGCCAAACCAAATGATATCAATGCTATCTTCCAAGTTCATCTCATTACAACAATAAAGCCCAATATGCCTTTCAGAAGTGCCACATTTCTACCCGCTAAAAACACAAGATAAGGAGCAGCTGGGCAGTGAAGGCACATTCCCAGCATTTGGGCAAGCCCATCCCAAAGGCATGAGTCCAGCAAAGTGAAAGCCAAACTCTGCAATACACAAGTCCAGAAACCACTTGGGACACGTCCCAAAAATCTCTGCTGGTGTCTAGCAGCATTCACAGCACACCCCTGAGACAGGCAGCCTCCTGTGCCCTTGGTGAATTACAGCAGTTTCACAGGAAGGAGCAGGGTGGGTCTTGCCCAGAGCAGCTGTAGCTGCCCCATCCCTGGAAAGTGTCCAAGGCCAGGCTGGACAGGGCTTGGAGCAACCTGGGACAGTGGAAGGTGACCCATGGAAGAGGGATAAGAAGGGGATGAGCCTTAAGATCCCTTCCAGCCCAAGCCATTCCATGATCCTGTGATCTTGCAGAACATGACCTCTTGGGTCATTTTCTCTGGTAAGTGTAGATTTTGCCAAGGGCTTGCTTGCCAAGGACTCTGAAGACTAAATCTGGGACCAGAGTACTTGGATGTGACACATCCAGGCCTGAAAGACTTCCCAAGCATTTGCCAAAGGGAGCAAAAGCCAGAGGCAGCCTGACTCAGCCCTCCCTGTGACGTCTTCGTGACGCCAAGGTGGTTATGTGGTCTCCTTCAACAAAACAGCTGATCTGAAAATGGAGAGGATGAAAAATATTCTTTCTGCACCTGAGCTGTGCCTCCCTATGCAGCAGATGCTCCCTGGTGTGCAGTAAAGAGCAGATCTTATGAATGGAGAGCACTCACCTTCAAAAGAGTCGTTTTTGGCAGCACTTTGGTGGATTAGTGCCCAAATCCTTCTGCAGACTCTTATTAGTAAGGAGAGATGAAGAGGTTATGGCTCATGAGCTGAGCCAAGGCAATGACCTCATGGCTCCTAGCCATGAAGCTTTCAAAAATAAAAACCTATTCACCAGTAAAAACGAGCGCCTCAGATGGATTTTGAAAGGATGGGGCAAGAGAAAGCTTCAAATTACGAGATGTGTGAAGCAGTTGTGAGGCCTGTGCACGTCCACGAGATGGCAGAGCACACCGTGCTGTGAGAGCATCCCCAGGGACTGGGATGCACGAATTCCAAACAAAAGAAGAGGATCTGGGGAAAGGTCGCTTGGGATTGTTTTGTTTTGTTTATTTTTTAACCTTTTAATTGTCAAATAGTCATAGGTTTTCCTTGCAATATTTTGTTACATACTATTGATAGATTCCAGCAGAAAAACTCATGTATAGGGATATTAACACCCAGATATCCAGAACAGTCTGCTCAACCCACCACAACCAGAATATTCTGCTTAATTAGGGACATCTCTGCATCTGTCTGCAGATACCCACACAGACCTGGATGTATGCTGGAGACTAGTTCTAGATTTGTGTCCTATGTCCATCACACCTTAACACCAAAGGCACACAAATCTCCAAGGAGCCTGCAAGATTCCCTGCCTCTCTCAAATGTGGTGATTTTAACCTTTCAGTGGCTGCTGAAGCACACCCAGCAGTGAAACATTTCCATCCCTATTTCCATCCTCCGTGCTGGAGGAATCTTGGATTGGTTCAGTCACACTGGAGGATGCTCAGACCACCCCAGTGGGGCTAGAGGATGCTCAGATTGGCCCCTCCACCTGGGCACGCCTGCTGTGAGCAACCCATGAGCTCTCAAACACAGACAGAACAGGAGTTTATGTACCACCAACCTGAAAAGCCTCTTCTTCAGGAGCAACCCAAACATAACAGCATGGCACAATCCTTTGGGGTGAGGGATTTTCCTTTCCCAGGCTCACACAAGGGAATATCTTCCCCTATGCCCCCCTCCCCACTGCTCCACAGAGCCATTTAAAACAAGGGATAAAGAGCAGTAAAATCACTGTCAGCATTGCACGGTTGCATTCAAATCCAGTTAACAATGATATGTCAGGATTAAACCAGCTGCCTGCAAGTATTTCACTTGTCCATGTTGAACAAGATAAAGCCTCACCCAGAGCCACCTGGGTCCTAGCTCCCACAGACACGTATGACTGGCTGTACATGCCAAGGTAAGCACATCTGCAAATTAATGCAGCGCTGCACGATGCTGCCACGAGGCACAAACAAAACATCAAATCCAGCATTCCCACTATGTCTTCCAGCTTAGAGATGTCACACTAAAAATTGAGACAGATATTAGTGTATATATTGGAATTAATTCACTGTATTCAATGCACTCTTATGACATGATGAAATGATAACCAGACCAGGAGGACCTGGCTTATTTAACAGCTGTTGATTAAAACACTCTTGAAGGTAATCAGCCCCTCGCACCAAGGATGGTTTGATTCTTCATTTCCAATTATTCCCTGAGGAAACGAATCTTATCTTGCAGAATTAATGGAGAAAATGTATCAGCTGAACCTGAAGTTTTTTTCCCTGTGACCTAAAGTCCAGACATACCAAACATGGAAGAGACTGAGCAGGAAGCAGCTGCAGGCAGTGCTCCTCCCTGCCAAAGTCAGCTGCCCTTTTCCCCTCCTTCGTGTGTTCAGTGCCAAATAGCTCACCCAAAAGAAACAGTAAGGCAGATTGTCACATGGTCTGCGGGATGAGCAAAGCTTTTCCTCACATGATGCGTGAGCAAGAAGCCCAGAGAGCTCTTGGCTCAGCACTGAAACGGGTAACACTAACACAGCACATGAGATGCTTTCATCCTGGCCTCTGGAGGCAAAGAGGTTTCAGCAGAAACACACTGAGCATCCTCAGAAACTTGCCTAGCTCAGGGAACTCAGCTCCTTCGAGGGCTAGGGCTCTGTAAAATGGAAAACTATATGATGCTGGCAAACTGACTTATTCTATGTAACTTCTAATCTGTGAGGTCTCATCCTGCTATTCCCCAACATCCATGCATCAGAGGTCATTTGGCTAGAACTGACAAAACTGTAAAGAGAGATCTGGGGAAAGAACAGGCTGGAGAAAACACACGTGTGGATTACCACTGCATACAAATGTGGGCACTGCCCCAGACAGGCAGTACCTGGTTGAGCACACAGGCACCGCTGGCTTCCTGTCAGCAATTTATTCTGGAGCTGTCAAGAGGGGTTGATGCTTTTCAGAATCTCCTTTTCTTCAGCATATGAGCCCTGTGTACATCCACAAATATACATATATAGGTATATACTGCCCTCAGAGTATCACCCCCCAACGAAGTCTGTGTGGTAACTTGCCCAGCACTAACACCTGAAACCATGGGCATAAATCTCCATCCCAGCCCCCAAAGGACCACAGCCCAGCACCTTTCCCACTCCTGAGGAGGGTTTCCTAAGGGAATACAAGACAGGGAAGGTGCTGCTGCTGGTCCCCACCGTCCTCATCACCTACCTGCCACACTGGAAGGACTTTCTCTATGTCGTTCAGGTTGATGCTGTCACCATCCTCGTATTTCCCCTTTCCGAGCCTGTGGCAAGAGGAAAACAAAACAAAAGCATGTGAAAACTTGCTGGAGACACAGTTAATTTTCTATTACGGCACAAGGGGAATATCAGTTGCTACTGCAAAGGCCTCTCATGGAAACAAAGAGGCTCTCTCTGGAGCAAGTGTGCTGTGCCTCCAAAACACTCCCACGCAGGCGTAAAGCTGTTAATACAAAATTAAATGCTTTGCTCAGTCCTCTCCACCTGCACCATCTGCCACAGCTTGCAAACACTTTTGGTAGTAGCAGCAGTGAGAAAACCAAAAGGCAGCCCCGAACCCAGGGTCACTGGATTTCCAGACCAAGTAAAACTGAAAGCACAGCCCACCTGGACAGCAGAAATGAGAGCACAAGAAGAATAATGAAAAACGTTTCCTTTGAAGCACTGCTCATTTGCTCATCTCCAGGGGAGCTCCAGCTCCCCTGCTGAGAAAGGTGAGGAAAATCAGCGTAAACACACATCTCAGACAGGAAGCAGCAACAGATATAAATATAAACAGACAATTTGAAAGACAAAGAAATTGGGATGGGAAGTCAAGCACTCACACAGCATACGCAGAACTGGCAGCTGGAGGACTTTCTTGGAACAAGAAAGGAAAAAAACAATCCAAAGATAATTACTAGCTGGATGCAAAGAGTTTGTGATGATACAGAAAAAGAAAAGAATGGTCAATAAATACTGTCCTACTACATTCATAAACAACAATGATGATCTTTCTTATTGTGCAAGAATGTAATATGATAAAATATTTTTTTCAGTTAGAAGTAAGATATTGTTTAAATAAGATAGAGACTTTGGTAGCAGCAGACTCAGGTGATCAGTGCCTAGAAGTCAGACAAAAACGTATCTTGGAATTAGACAAAATGGGAGGAAAATTTTGAGAAAAATGGCATGTGCTAAAGTACCAGGATCAAAAACCAGCAAGCTCAAGAGAAGGAATTTTATTAACCTTAATCAACTTGAGCACCCTGGTTTAGTAAAAGGTGTCTCTGCCCATGGCAGAGGGGTTGAACTAGGTGATCTTGAAGAGCCCTTCCAACCCAAACCATTCTGTGATTCTGTATTTATTGGAAATCAGAGGTGTTCAACGATTGACTTTCCATCATAAATGAAATCCTGACTTTGACTTACCAAGGTAAAAATACAGTGTGCATACACATACTGAAACATACATCTGAAAAAATATTTATATGTATGCATTTATATAGATGAGAAAAATCATGTCACATATCTGGGGACAAATGATGCCAGCTGCAGGTGCACAACACAAATGTACTGTAGGAAAAGATCATCTGAAAAGGGTGGGAACCATCCCAGGCTGAATTTTTGATGATGAACTGTGTCAAAAAAGCAGGAGATGAAGAGCAGGCAGGGATTAGGGGGATGAAGGCAGCTTTCCTCTAGAGACAGCACGGCTGAGCCCCAGGTACAGGACCACAGGCAGTGCATTTCAAAGAGGCAGTAGAGAAATTCCTTAGAGTACCTGAAAAACTCAAGTGACACATGTGCCTGGGAGATACCTGGAATGAAAATACCAGCTACAAAAGGATGTTTGATCTGGAGGAGTGCAAGCAGAGCAAGAGCTAGCATTGGAAATTAAAGCCAGATGAATTCAGGTCAGAAACACGGTACAGTTGCCCGCTTTCTCTTAAATGCTCCACTTTTGATTATTCAGAATGCCACAAAACAGCATCTTGCAATAAAAGCAGATGTCTTCACACTTCACCCAACCAAAAGTCACTTGAGGTCACACAACTGGATGCAACTACACGGCCAAGCTTGGGCAACTGATCAGACTAAGGAATAAAATGGTTCTTTTAGTGCTGAAAACACACATTGAACAGCATACTCCTTTTTTTTTTTTTTTTTTTTTCCCCCTGATTATTTTTTTCACTGCACAGCTAGATTGTTAAAAAAAGCTTCCCATTCAAGCAGGAGGGGAAAATGCCTAGCTAGCAGGTGGAAATTCATGGAGGCTCAGCAAGCTGAATCTCGGCACAGATTCACCACAGAGAGCTGATGAATGCACAACATAGTCGGCTTTAGAAGTTAAAAAATAAGAACAATTTTGTCTTTCTTTGTGCTTCCTCTGTTCTAGCCAGCTCACTTACATGGCATGCATTTTTGGGACATGCACTGTTTTGTGCTGACAGCATCTGTTTAACTTTTCTGCAGATACACTGATTCTCACTCCACTTTTACAGCTGTAATATTTAGGAGTGATTAAATATCTCACCTCCACACTACCTCCTTTACCTGTTTGCAATGTGGGCATTCACAATACAGCAGGAACCAGAGGAAAACCACAACACCAACCCTGCTCCATCCTGCCTGCACATAGCACTGACAGGATCACCTGGCAAGTGCCATCAACCAGGGAGCACATAATATCTTCTGTTACAGAGGAAACACGTTATATCTTATTTTACAGGGGACCCCTTTATCTCATTTTTCCAACTCATCTGAAAAAATGGGATTGAATTTGACTAAGAGACTTAGTCACTTAGGAATTTAGTGTTACATTGTTCCAAATGTTCTGAAAATTGCTCTTTATAAACCTCACTTACAGAGCAGAAAAATAAAGGTTGTCTGAATCTTCCTGTCCCTGTATGGTACAGGGGCCTACTGCAGATGCTGAGCCTGGGCTGGTAGGGGATTTCTGGCCTGGCTGGATGCTTCTAATCCTTTCAAATCAACTGTTCTAATAACAATTCTAAACCTGTCTTTGAAACAAGATGTGCAGACCAGGCATATGGCACTAGCCAGTACTTTGCCAAAACCAAACTATCAGCAGAAAAATGTCTCCA
Source organism: Prinia subflava (assembly GCF_021018805.1). NCBI lineage: Eukaryota > Metazoa > Chordata > Aves > Passeriformes > Cisticolidae > Prinia > Prinia subflava. The sequence continues at coordinate 102,259,589 of NC_086283.1, read as the reverse complement.
AGAGATTTCCATCCCTGCAAACACCATGGCAGTGATGGAACATCAGCTGCAACCCCACCTTTTAGACCTGTTCTATTTTTTTCCCTCCTCTATGCTCTGAGTGACAGCGTGAGGAAAATCCGATCTATAGAATCATGGAATTGTTATGGTTGGAAAAGACCTCTAAGGTCACCAAGTCCAAACATTCCCTTAGCCAAGGCCACCACTGCCCCATGTCCCCAAGACATGGCCACATCCACATGGTTTTTAAATCTCTCCAGGGATGGGGACTCCACCCCTACCCTGGATAGTTGTGCTAGGGCTGGACAACCCTTTCTGTGAAGAAACTGCTCCTAATACCCAATCTACACCTGAGGCCTTTACATCTTATCCTGTCATTTGTTACAGGGGAGAAGAGAAGAGCCTGAGCCCCACCTGGCTGCACCCTCCTGCCAGGGAGTGATTGTTTCTCCATCTGCAGGGAAATGGTGATATCCCATCTAGCTGCCAGCACACATTTATTTGGTTTGACCAAGCAACAACCAGTAAGGAATCCAGAAAAAACAGGGAAGCCTGTGGAGGCTGTCACAACCAAATGGAGCCGTTGAATGTTTTCACAGTTTTATGAGACACATTGATGCTCTCTCCTTCCCTGAACTCTTGCTGGGAAGAGCAGTGGAAGCCCTGTCACTCACAGGAACTGTAACCAGGTCAGTACTAAGGCGGGATCTTTCCTCCAGTATCCAGAGATGCCTAAATTTAGAACACTGGGATCTGCGAGACTCATATCCAGAGTTATTTAAACACTGAGATCAATCAGGCAATGCAAAAATACAGAGAACAACTCTGCTCCAGCTCAGAACTGGATGACAGAGGAGCCACACAGACTGATCATGGCAATCTCAAACTCTGTAAATAGTCCAGTGCTTCTTCCCATGTCCTCTGTGTGAGGGGTGACACCAAGCCAGAGTTCCTAGAGCAAGGGAGAAGTTAGAGACCCTCCTGGAGAGCACAGTATTGCAGAGACAGCACTCACCCTTCTCTGTCTATGTGAGGCAATGGGTGTTTGGAGGTGTTTCGCAGCTTTCTGTGAAACTGGGTGAAATCTAGTTTTTCAGGCTGCAGGTCCCACGTTGCACCACTAGGAGAGAAAAACAGGGAAAAACAGAGAAAGGAAGTCCACTGCTAATTAAACACCAGTGATCTGAAGAGCAGAGGGCACACTGGAGCCTGCAGACAAGGAAAGCTGGCATTTCTGGGAGCACCACTCCCTGCTGCAGAGCACGTGGATGTGAACCTTCACACTGACGCATCTCTTTTCATTATTTCTTGTTTTTTAGGTATGCTGAGCTCTTGCAGCTTGATCTAAGCCTCTAATTTTGATACAGAAGACACCCTGCAAGATGTACTCGCTCTCTGTACCAAGAGGGTATTGCAACAGGTCCATGAAATTATGCTCTCTCTGGTCCTGCACAACCTGTCTGCTCCAGTGACTCAACACCTGCAGATTATGCAAAAAACTGAACAGAAAGGGTATTTCACTGCTTTTCCCACTCTGAGATAGCAGCTGATTCTTCCCAGCAGCTAAGAAGCCAACACATGATGATACCTCCAACTAATGGGAGAGTGAAATCCCAGAGCAGCAGCTCAGAGCTGACTCAGGCCTTGCCTGTGCAGCTCTGGGGTGACTACAATTGCACTGGTAATGTTTTCAGGTGTTTGGACTGCAAATCCATGCAGTGGCCTCTCCAAAGCACACAGGGTGCTTTAAATAGATTGTGCTTGGTGCCACAGGCTAGATGGGGATGGGGAGGAGGAGGAGCAGAGACGTCAGCACTACCAAGGCATTCTCTGGTGCCTGGGTACCTGCAGGATGGACACACTGGCAAGGGCTGAGGCAAGGCACAATCCATCTTAAGAATCCATCTGTCTCTTAAAGCATTTTAAAACCAGCTTACCTGAAGGAGTCAAAGGTGTTGGCAGCCCAGATGTCTGTGCCCAGCATGTCAAGGTTGCTCTCCTTGTTGCCATTCTAGGAGAGATGGAAAGGTGATTACTCGCTGGGAGGCACATGGAGCAATCCTGACCAGGGCACAGCCTCTCCTCCCACCAGCCACGGAGGTGTCTTGGCTCTGCACAAGGGATCCTGTGCTCCTGTGTGAATCCATGCAATGCACAGAGCTCTCACCTGCTGCAGAAGTGCACCGTGAAGGCAGGGAATGACAGTTCCAGTCCTGGGGACACAGAGCTGTGCACAACATGGAGCAGACAATGCACAAGCTCAGCTCTGGCTGCAGACCTGTCCCCCTGCCCCACTGCCCACAGCCATGATCCACCAAGGTTCAGGGGGCAGGCTGAGATTCACAAAATCACAGAATTATTTAGGTTGGGAAAGACCAAGATTGACTCCAAGCTGTGCCTGATCTCCCGTTGTCACCCAGCCCAGACACTGAGTGCCACATCCAAGCATTCCTTGAACACTTCCAGGGATGGGGACTCCACCAATGGCCTGGGCAGCCTGTTCCAATGCTTAACAATCCTCTGTGTGACAAAATTCCTCCTGATGTCCAATCTGAACCTGTTCTGGCACTACTTGAGTCCATTCCTTCTCCTGTCCCTGTTCCCAGAGCCCCCCCGGCTGTCCCCTCCTGTCAGGAGCTGTGCAGAGCCACAGGGTCCCCCCTGAGCCTCCTTTTCTCCAGGCTGAGCCCCTTCCCAGCTCCCTCAGCCTCTCCTGGGGCTCCAGCCCCTTCCCAGCTCCGTTCCTGCCCTGGACATGCTCCAGCCCCTCAGGGTCTCTCTTGTCCCCAGCTCTGGAGGTGCCCCAGCAGTGCCAGACCAGGGGACAGGCCCTGCCCTGGGGCTGTGTCACACCATGGCTGGGACAGCCCAGTGGCCTCTTGCCCACCTGGACACCCCTGGGCTCCTGTCCAGCTGCTGGCACCAGCACCCTCAGGGTCTTTCTCCACTGCCATTAAAAAAAACCTCCAGTCAATTGTGAAACACCTTGAATTGTCCTGTGCAGCTACATTTGTCAAAACGGACAACCCAAAGCACGAGCATCTAAAGGAAAGACCTCACAAAAGTTATCCAAAGCCCCTTCACAGTCATCAGCCCTCACATGTCCTCCCTGCACAGAGAGGGCTGCCCTCTCCACTCTCTACAGGTGAAGTAGGCCAGGCTGGATTTTGGCATTCAAGACCATTCAAGAAATCAGACTTGACTCAGTCTGGATGTATTGAATGCATTGCACATAGGGAGTCCCATATTAACCAATTTTCCCCTCAATATTTCTTATTCAGATTACTCACAATCTTGCACATATTCAGATTATTTAAGCATCTCATTCCAAATGGTCCCACTCTGGCAAAACACATGCTAGAGAAGGTGGATTCCATCTATTCCCCATCATATAACTTGTGTCATTTTCAAGATTGTTATATTAACCAAGACATTAAAAACTCATTAAAAACGTGACCATTTCTTAATGAAGTCCCAGAGCTCAATCTGCTCACAAAGTGAACAACACTTACCCCAACCAATGTCAGGGACACATGTCCTCAGTGAACAGATGGTTACACTTTGCAGTCATTTCCAGCACAACCAATTTAGACACTAGAAACTCCAAACACAGACACACTGCTCCCTTTTTAGTCTCCTCCAAGGGGTTTATGGATTATGATCTTAACCCCTGGGGATCTGCAAGTCGACACCTCCCTGCTCAGAAACAAACTACCAGAAATATATAATAACTCCCATGATAAGTTACAAAAGATGATTTTTATTTTAGGCAAATGTTAGCACGATTTTCTCCCACCAAGGAGAGGAAGTAGTTTTTTTAAATCCTTACAAGCATCCAAATGCAGTATAATGGAAGCACACATGTGCAGGTTATCACAGCTGCCACACGAAGAAGAGAAACCTCTTCCTGCAGACAAATTAATTTCAGCTGGCGAGGGGGTCAGGCAGGTCCAAGGCAGCAGCTGGACTCTCCCAGCCAAACCTGCTCCTCTTAGAAAATGTGCCCATAACCTCTTGGACACACTCCAAGCATCAGCCAGATTCCACTAAAGACAGTGTCAGAGCCCAGGGATAACACACCTTGTCATTAAGTCGTGAGTCCCTGTGTCCATTTGAAGACACCTTTTAGTCTTCTGTGACCTGTCTTTAGAATCAATCTCTGTGTCAGCTCACAGGACAGGAGCAGCCTTGCAGCCCTGTGCTGCAGGGAGCTTACTGAAATGCTCACAGCACAGTGCTGAGACTTAATAATAAGGCTTCAAAAAGCCAATTCCCAAATCCAGGTATATAAAAAAAAAAAAGATTAAAAATTGCATGTATTTAAGAAAAGCAGTGACTTGCTGTCAGTCCTCCCAGGACTGCAATTATAACCATCAGCAATTTTAACATGAAGCTCCCAGTGACCCAGCCCTCAGCTTTAGATAATCTTTTTCACTGAAAAAGAAGTCAGTACTGCTGAAAATTAATTAATTCACTCAGAATGATAATTGAGAGAGATGCTTTCAAGAGTAACACTCTGAGAAATGAGACATCCAGTGAAACAGATCCTACAAACAGTGTGGTTTAAATGCACATCCACAATCTCTGTCCTCCTGCCCCTGTGAGCATAAATGACCTCCATCCACTGCTGCCCAGCCCCTGGAGCTGCCCACACAAACAGGCACGTGTCCATGTGGACTCTGGCTGTTTACTATGCATGCAGCTTCAGCAAATTCCCCACAAAGTCAGCATTTGCATGCACGCAGCAGCTTTCCAAAGCCCAGCTCAGCATCCACCTCTCGCCTCTCCTCACTGCCATCCTCCAGAAAACAAATATGAAATCATGCCCTTTGCTGCACAACTGCAAACAGGTTAAATCATCACTAAACACAGAACAACACCAAGTGGCCACCTGGGTCCCTGCTATAAATTCAGGGATTATCCTGTGCCACTTAAGCATTTTTCAGTTCTGAGCTTGAGGAGCTTCCCCCACTTTTCCTCCTTCTCAGCTGCCTACAATCCCTGGCTGCACTTTGGTAGAAAATAAAGATGAGATAGATACTGAACTGTCTGAAAAGGCTCCAATTCAGGCCTTCCTTGTTGAAAACTGGAAGTTTTCATATGAAAAATGCAGATAAAAATAGAGAAGTTTTGGGGAAGACAGTACTATCCCTGCTCAAAGAGGAAAGGATATGTTGAGTCTCACCAGAAATGACCATCACTTTCTAGATACAACCTGGTTCTGTGGGTCCTCTCCCACCAAAGCATGGCTTGAAGGAAAAGCTGTTTCCTTGAGATCTTCAGGAGGATGAAATGGATGAATGGACCAGGACTTTGAGCACTGGTTCTAAACCTCAGAGTCTGCCATCCACTTTTGACACAACTGGTACTCAGATGTGCATAAAGGAGTGACTCCAAGAGTGACAGGAGGATACAGGCAGACTGAAACTAACAGGAATGGTCCCTAGTCTGAGTTCAAGGATGACCCTAAAACCATAAAAAGTGAATTCTTACAGTCTTTTGCAGGGAATGAAGGTCACTCCCCATCTAGCCCTGCAGACAGCTCACACAGAAAGCAGCTGGACTCAAGGTCACTATTTAACACCATCTATGTGCTGTCCACTCATCTCCACTTCTAATGAAGACCTGCCAGCAAATAATTACAGACATCTCTTGATTTCCCAAAACTGAAATATTCGGAGACTTCAAATACAGAAAATTTCCTCTGCACTAAACGAACTGATCAGGGACTTCTTCCTCAATGCGAAAGCTCTCAGCACACCTCAGTGGGTCACACATGAGTGAATTAAGCAGGTCTTTGACGTGTCCTGCACAGCTGACATGCACCCACACCCACGTGTGACACACACCACAAACATGTGAGGGGGATGCCCCCAAGGAGCAGCAGGCACAGGAAACAGCTTCAGCACGTCACTGCCAGGTGTACCTTGGCTGATTGCCTGAACTGGCTGCTTCTCCTGTGGCTGCCAGACCTGGATCCAGAGCCCTGCCTGGAGCCTGACCCCGGCCGGGATCCTGTGCTCCCACTGCTGCTGTGATCCCACCCTTCCTGGAAACAACAAACAGGTTGCTTTAGCCACAGACAACTCCCTCCCACACACTCCAAAACCACTGACCTGGTGGAACAGGAGAGCTCCAGCTCCCAGGCCACTCGTGCCTGCACCCACACAACCATGACCAGCATCCTGATTGTGGGGCTTCTTCTGAGTCCTTTAACACCTTCTATTTATACATTGCAAAGGCATGACACTGTGGGAGGCTCTGATGAAGATAAGATTTGGCCCTAGTGCTCTGGTGTATGCATGGGGGAAAATAATACTTACCTTCTCTATCTTCATTAGGATTAATGATGCATATTCATCAACCCCACATCCTCTACAGCTGCTGATGGGTATTTGGACAATGTCCTTAATAACCTGCTTTAACTTTTGGTCAGCCTTGAATCGAGTTGGACTGGATGATGGCAGGTACCTTCCATTCCATTCCATTCCATTCCATTCCATTCCATTCCATTCCATTCCATTCCATTCCATTCCATTCCATTCCATTCCATTCTTTACAGAATCACATAATATTCTGAGTTGGAAGGGTCCACAAGGACCCTCGAGTCCAGCTCTTAAGTGAACGTCCCATACAGAGATCAAACCCATGACCTTGGTGTTTTTAGCACCGTGCTCTGATCAACCAAGCTAATCTCAGGGTCCATTCCACTCCATTCCATTCCATTCCATTCCATTCCATTCCATTCCATTCCATTCCATTCCATTCCATTCCATTCCATTCCATTCCATTCCATTCCATTCCATTCCCATTTCCATTCCCATTCCCATTTCCATTCCCCTCCCAGGCCCAAATAAACTTCTCAGTCAGTTTTCCCACTGCTCAGCCCACTGCTGGAGTCCAGTTATTCACACGGCTGAGGACTCTTGTAGTTCACCAGGAGACACATTACACAAATAACTATTTTTGTCTCTTAAGGAGCTGTGCCTGATGTTCTCCTTTATTCTCCCACTTGTTGTGCTGTCAAGCAAACTGCAGGTTTCTTGTTCAGCCCTCAAGGCATAATGACTCATCTGAAAACCAGAATAACCCACCTGACCAGCTCTACCCAAACACTCCACAAGGTTCTTGTGGAGAAAGGTGGATATTGTCAGGGTAATGCTCCAAAAGCTTTGCCAAGAGGCTTGGGAAAGGCTTTTGAAGTGACCTAAAATGATTAAAACCCCGTGATATCACAAAGTGCAGAATATTCAACTCTTCCAAGTACTCTGAAAATCTGGGAAATACAAAGGGAAGCCTATGTTTTAGGATTGGTGTGAGAGCCGACAATTTCAAGAGGGTTTCTCGTCTCAGACATTCTCATGGGGCTACATGAGGTTCTGCAGACACTGCCAAGGACTAAGGCAAGGGCAGGGCCACCTTGGCCTTCAAAGCCAAAAGGATTCACCACTCAAACTGCTTTTCAACACAACAGCCACGTCCAGACCACTAATTTCAGGGCACAGACCAGGTCCCAGCTCCAGCACTGCCACCTGATCAGAATGAGACAGGAAAACAACTGCTCAGCAGAACCTGAACTACCTAAGGTGTTGATACCCGGTGGTCCAGCAAGGACCTTGATGCATGTGAAACATGGAAACCTTCACTCAGCACAAGGAATTGGAAGCAAAACACTCCATGCTGGTTTCTGCACTGCTCCAGCTGCACATTCTCCACCCTACAATCTGGTAAGTTTCAAGCAAGTTCAAATACACTGTGGTGTTGACTTCAGAAGAGGTGATTATCTGGTTTTCAAGTTGTATATAAATGAAATTGGGAAGGTTGTGGTTATCCCCACTGACAGCTAAAGCACCTTCTTCCCTTCTTATCACACTCTTACCCAAATCTCTCAGTTGCTGAGAGATGCCTAATGGCACAAAAGGAGCTGTTCAATTGGCATGAAGGGAATAAAAAAACCCGTGGTGGATGTCAGGCAGGGCACTTTAGGAAGCCCTGGGGAGGAGCCAACCTTGTAGGCATCCTGAGAAGTGAGAAATACCTCCTTTGGCATGGGGAAGATGTGCACCAACCGAAGAGGTAGCTGGAAGAAATGCACCTTCACTGCCTGATGTTTGAAGGATTAGCTGTGTCCTACACACTGAACATCTTGTTCTCACACACATATTCAAAATTTCTGTGCAATAAATGCTGCAGTGGCACCAGGTCAGCACATGCACCCTTTGCTTTGAAAGACACACTGAAAATAAAAATGGTTCACTTATATTCAGCAGACCCATCTTTCAGGTGTGGTTTTCTGCAGACAATCCAAGATGTTGCCAATTCCAGAAATGCAGCTGGCCACAATAAAACCGTTGTGAGAAATGAGACTATTGGTATCACCATGCATCAAAGTCCACCAAGAAAAGCCACTGAATACAGCACAAACCAGTTAGATCACAATCACAGGTGATTAACAAAGCCAGTTAATAGTTAATAAACCAGCTTGTCTCCTGGCTCTAACTCCTGGCCTGGAGTTTTCACCCTGTTTACCTTCCTTCATCAAGCACTGATACTGACATTGAAAACCAAATTGTTTTTAAAATAAAATTGCTACACTAAAAACTGCTGAAACGTCTGCTGAAGATGCGAATGGTCCAAACTGAGTATGGCCTGAACTCATGTCCAAACCCACCAGCACAGCCAAGCTCAGTATCTCCCCAAATTTCTGACTAATTGCCATAGATGAACAACTTTTTACTGGCACCTTACTGAGTGGGATTGAAAACTCCAGAAGGACAATACCTCCAGAAACAATCTCAGACATTTCTGGTGGCTTTGTGTCCTGTAATAAAGCCATTTCATGCTAAAATGGACCCTCTCTGCAGGCCTTCTGTGGGAGCTGGGCCACTCAGACCAAACTCATGGGTGACACTCAAGGAGTGGCAGAGAACATGCAGTCAATGATTGTTCCTTAAAAAACCAGGCAAGCAGCAAAACCCCTTCACTATCATCATTGCAAAGCCCACAAAGAGCCATTTCCAGGCTCCAGAGGCAGCTGGAGTCCAGCAGAAAGCCACAGCTTGGCACTGGTGAGAGGTGGCACTGCTCTTCCTCCATCCTGCACCACACACAGCTCCTGCTAAACAAACCCACCGTGCTGCAGGAGCAGAACTGCCTGCCAGAGCTGACAAACACTGAGGAAAGAGCTGTAAGGGCACAAAGCTCTCTACCCCTTGCCTCTTGCTGATCTGATTCCCCATCATCTGGCCCTGTGACTCTGCCATGCCCTCAAAAAAACCAAAGCTCTCCCAAGTCTCTCCCAATTCCCCAAATTGAACTCTGGCTCACAGATCTTATTTGGGCTCCTCCACCTACCATTTGTGGTCTACACTCACCAGCAGGAGATGGGACCTCTGAGCCACACTTTGGGACTGGGAGGGAAAATGTCATCCCTCCAGAGACTGATCCCCATGCCCAAACCCATGCCAATCCTTCTGGCCAAGCTCTGCACCTCCTCAGGAACAGCCAGGCTCATGCACATTACCAGTGCCAGCAGCCCTCCTTCAGAAACTAGCTGTCAAATCTAACATTTGCATTTTAATTAGCAATAATCATATGTTTCACTTACACTGCAATTTTCACCTTTGCAGCAAGCTCTTTGAGGCATGAACTAATTAATCCTGCTGCCTTTGCCAGCTCAAGAGTTAATATTTTCTGCTGCTTCAGTGCAAGTTTGAAAATCCTATTTGCAGAAAAAGAAGATAAGTTTCCCCAGTGCAGAAGCCATAAATGGAAACACAGTGATCACCTACGTGGTTGCTTTCAGTGAAGATAAGTATGGGTGAAGTGGGCTGTGCTGGTAGAGATGCAGATCAACCCTGGCAGCAGCACAAGTTTTAAGTGTCCTGAAGATATCAGTGGATTCTGCATGGGATTCATATTCAATCTTACACAAAAATTCAATATTCCATGTACAGCGTTCATAGGTGGGCCAGAGGAAAAACATCAGGAATCTGGCAGAGTTCTCAGCCCCCCCCAAAACCTCTGAGATATTCCCCAGCATAATAAGGGTCTCACATCTGCACCTAGGAGATCCCTGGATCAAGTTGTGGGGTGTCCTTCAAATGGTTCCACAACTTTGATTTTACTCCTGGTCAGAACAGAAAACAGCTGTTGTGTAAAAGGCCCTTTTTGAGGTTTTTCTGCAGTGGAGGTTTTCACACACCCAATTTGTGCTACTGCCAAATCTTCCCGTTAACACGGAGTCTTTGCAGTGCACTCCACGTATCTCCCTAGACCTCTTCCAGAAAAACCACTCCAATTTTAATAAGGAAAACCAATGGTTTAATTATTTTAATAACTCAAAATACAGCTTTAAAAAAAGGCCAACAAAACCCCAACCATAAGATTACTCTAAATATCTTAGTAGGGTAAACTTTCTAGCTTCTTCTTCTTCAAAGTGTTACATAAAGCTGTAAGAACATCAGAAACTGCTATAAAAATATCATGCAGAATCCCCAACCCCTTTGGCTGTGTTCTTTGCCTTCCCAGGTCATTGTTCACCTTCCCTAGCCCTCTCCAATCTGCAGAAGGGACCCCAAACATCACTTTGAGCTCTTCTTCCACCAGGGAAAGTAAGTTTTATCAACAGCTGTGTCATAATACAGGACCAAAGGACTGATGGACTTGGAAGTAGGAGGTTAAGGTTACAAGATCTTTGTGGACTACCTGGGAAAGGCCTAAGCCTGTGCAGCTGTGTTTCTTGGGCAACACTAGAAGAGCCATGGTAACCAAGGATGTGCTAGATCGCTTGTCATACACACGGATGGAGAGGAGGAACACTGAGGGCTCTCAGAATGTCCCTGAGAACTCCAGACATTCTATGGAAACCCCCCTGTCCCAGGCTGAGGAAATGGCTCATGTCATCCCCTCCCTGCCTTAAGCTTCAGCACTGACTGACCTATTCATCCAAACCTTGAAAGATGGAGATCTCCCAGGGAAATCAAGTCTCACAAAAATGAGAGTGTGGAAGCTCCACAATGGGCAGACAGGCATCACCCATTCTTCTCTACCCAAACTGAAAATGAGGGTGACAAGGTGTCCTTTCATGTGAGTCACTGGTGAGAGCAGGCCCAGAAGACACCTCTCCCCACCCTCAGCAGGCAGCAACAGTTCTCCAAAGCAGGCAGCAAGGCAGTGAAGCATCTCCCTCCCAGACCTCCTGACACCCAAGCAGGTGCCTGCTTCACATGAGGCACTGCTGCTCCAGGAGCCCAAACAGAAGTCCCAGAGAAAGTCACACCTGTACATTAGCTAAAGACCTGATTTCTTTCTCAGCAGTCCTCTCCAACCATAATTGAGCAGGCTGCATTCACTAAACGAGGAAGTGTCACCCAGCAATTACAGGCAGAAAAGTGACTGGTTTTCTCAGAGCTGCTCTTTGGTCACGGACAGGTCACCTCACTTTCTACTTTCTCCCTCCATCAGGCAGGCATACATCAACATGTACTCACTGGCAAAACCAGTGTCTGTGTCTTGCTTTCTCCTTCTCTTTGGAAACACAAAAAGTGTCTGCAGCATCAGCCAGCACCCACCTGCCCCACCAGAACCTCAGCATGGTGGACAACCTCAGCCAAATTCAGTGTACAAACTGGCCCTGGGCTATGACATGAGCAGGCCAATGAGATGGAGAGCCCCAGACATATTCCCCAAACATGGAACAGTTGGAGCAAGTCCAGAGGGAGGCATGAGGTTGATAAAAAAACTGGAGCACTGTTGTATTTCTCTGGGAAATGGTTTGTCCCACCCCAGAGACCCCTGGAGCCTGTAACCATGTAGTTTAACCCTTCCTCTCCTTTCTGACCCTAGGCTGCCCAGGGAGGTTGTGGATGCCCCAACCTTGGCAGTGCTCATCGCACATAAGGCCCTGAGCAACCTGTTCTAGGGGAAGGCATCCCTGTCTATGGCAGGTGGGTGATTTTTAATGTCCATTCCACCCCCTTAAGGTTCTGTAATTTCTAAAAGCCCTTCTGGAGTCATTGCTTTTCTTTCAGATCTGGACCCAAGGATGGGCAACTCAAGTGAGACACAGGTTGTCCAGCCGTGTACGGAAAATGAATTACAAATTTAGTCAAGAGATCCTGGCAATCCACTGTCTCTCCAGCCCTATCTGGTTAGCCAAGAATTTGGGGCATTACACGCTGCCTGCTGATGTCACTGGAATTAAGCCAGCAGGACAATTTCACTGCTAACTCCAGTTATCTGGACCCAGTGACACAGTCCCTGTCCAAGACCATGATCCCTTCCCACTTGCTTCTGCAGCATCCATCAGGGAGGATCTCCTGGTGGCTGATCCCAGGAAGTCAGTCAGCACTGACGCGTGCAAAAAACTGTTCTCTGGAAATGCAAAAGAAATCTGCACAGATGATTTGATTTTTTTTTTTACTCTCCATTAAAACTGAGTTCCTCTGTGCATTGAAATCTGCTGTTACCCAAGAGACAGCCTTCACACACTGCCCCACAGCTCCTTTGCTTTGCTTTGCAAAGCCTTTGCTTTGGCAACTTGGTAGCTTTTCCAGGCATGACAACAAGACATGGACATGGAATGACAAGACCTTAAAGCTCATCTTCTTCCACCCCCTGCCATGGCAGGGACACCTTGCACTGTGCCAGGCTGCTCCCAGCCCTGTCCAGCCTGGCCTTGGGCACTGCCAGGGATGCAGGGGCAGCCACAGCTGCTCTGGGCACCCTGTGCCAGAGTCTGCCCACCCTCCCAGCCAGCAATTCCTGCCCAATATCCCATCCTACCCTGTCCTTCCCAGTGGGAAGCCATTCTCTTGTCCCTCCAGGCCCTTGTCAGAACTCTTACATCAGCACAGTTAGGGATGCTCTGTACTCCAGGCAGTAGCATCTCCAGCCTAGGCCCAAGAGTGCAAACCCACCACCCCATCCATGTGCTGCTGTTTCTGCTGGTTTAACAGAGGGCAAACCAAGGCATCTCCTTCCCCACCAGCTCCTCAGGGAGGACAGGACAAGGGTGCCACAAGCAGGGTGTGGGATCACCAGGTGTGACCCACACACCCTGCCTGCTCCTTCACTGCTCAGTGGGTCGGCAACACGACCATCAGCTGCAGAAGCCTCCGAGGGCCCAAACCCTGTACCAAGTCCCTGCTGAACCTGGAGGGGCACAGACACAAGTAGGGGAAAAAAGCAAGTCCTGTTTACTGCCAGAAACACAGATTTTTGCTTGGTGATGATGGGTGACAGCCAGCCACCATGGGAGAAGGGAAGGGCTTGGCCAGGAAGGAGGATGTTCAACTCTCCCTGGAGAAATGGCACCAACCCACAGAGTTGTTCTGGTTTTTGTTAACGCCCTTTACATAAGGGGAGCCTGGGATGGAGTTCCTGCCAGGCCCCTCATGTACCAAGAGCTCTGCTGGCTCCCTCAATATGCGCCATACCAGAATTCTTTTACTTAATGAATTGCCCTCAGAAATATATCAAAGAGCTTCCTACTCACCACAGCCTCGCAAGGGGAATGCAAATAAAGTATTATATAAAAACTTCCCACTGGCTCTTCTTGGGGAAGAAAAAAAATTCCAAACATAAAAGGGCTTAAATTTATTCCATTATCTAAACCTTCCTAATTTTTAGAGACAGTAAGGTGCTCAAAGTAGTATTTTGAGTACCTGGTCTTTGCCCCAGAGGCTCACACATAGTAAGACCTAGCAAACTTCCTGGTGGAATTCAGTGGAACATGGCCACACCATGCAGCAGAGAGATCCCAGTAGAAACAGGAATTACAGATGAGCTGAATGTAATCGTGAGACCAGTATTTCCTCAGCACATGAGTTCACAAAATGTATCTCGGGAGATTCCCCCAAGAGCAGACCATCTTCTCACAGCCACCCACCCACAGAACTGGAAAGACCAGGAGGTTTCAGGGGGAATTTTCTCTGTTTTTAGGCCACTGCTTTGAACGGGATCCCTGCCTGCCAGCCTGTGGGAACTGACATCCATCTAAGTCTCACACAGCTGCTAATACATGTCTCACTGAGTAGTGCAAGAGCAGGACAAGTCTGGGGTGCTCTTTTCCAGAGACACCCAACAACATCAGAAACCATATTTAGGAATATCCTGGACTGCAGGTTGCGTCAAGACAGTTAATTTCTACCCTTACATTGTATTTTATTCAGAAATTTCTCTCAGCCCCACACTTGGACATCAACCCGTACATGCTTATATACACACATACTATATATAAATGCATAACACACATTAAAAAAATCTTTCTTTTATTTTCCCTAACCTTGCTGGATCATACACCCCAGAATTTCAAAGGCATCAAGTACTCAGGGATGCATAGGGGTCTTTTCAGTCATAGGAAAGTCATCTTCTCTCTAGGCTCCCCTATAACCTTTAGGAAGCCAATTACATCTAAAAAAGCAAGCTGAACTACTCTGTCTTCACAGAAAATGAACCACATGCTGAATATATTTCCAGGACTAACCTAGATTTCCATATAAATGCCCTTTCTGATGCCTAGGTTAGAACCACGTGAGGCATACCATGGTCACTGATACATAACCCACATTTTCACATTAGCTGAAGCCAGCAGAAATCTCACATCCAAGTATTTTTCAGCTAAGTCTGGCGATGCAGAGATCTCAGCTGGAAACACAATACGAAAACTAGGAATTCCATTTTCTGCCCAAACCCCTCAAATACGTAAAAAACTGCAACAATAAAAACCATTAAAAAACCCCCCAAAACCACCAAACCAAAATAAGAAAACCAAAAGAAAAACCCAAAAAAAACCCAACCCAAACCAAACCAAAAAACCCAAAAAACCAGCAAAACAAACCCAACCAAAAATAAGCCACAAAAAAAACCAAAACCAAAACCAAAACAACACAACAAAAAACAAACCACAAAACCAAACAAAACCAAACAAACCCCAAACAAAACAAAAAAAAACCCCCATCCCTAAAACCAAATCCCCTCCTTCATAGGGAAATAATTAACTTTTTCCTTAGCAGGTTGACAAGTGATTGATAATTTTAATTCAAGACAAACATCTCATTAATGATTTTTTAATAGTGAAAACATCCAGAAATGGTAATAAACTGCACTTGGTCCTCACCAGCAGCATTTCACTCACATAGCAGTGACAGTGAGAGAAATGCTCGCCTGGATAGAGGAACAATAGCTTGCAGCTCCTCTTTGGTGCCAAGGAGAATTTGTAACTCACAGTTAAAGGAAGCCAAACATGGAGAGAGATAATTACTGGCTCTGCTGCAGGCTGGGAGAGAGCCCAAACACAGGGTAAGCAGCTTGGGCATCAGCGAATGGTGTTTGTGTTTAGGAAAGGAGCTCCCTGTAGGAGGAGATCAAATACATTTAACTCCCAGGGAAAAAAAAATCAAAAACCAGCAAGAAAACCAAGAAAACCCATGTAAGCTGAAACAGAAGAGTGCATGGCACCAGGCAGATTGAGGATGTCAGGAAAGTAACACCTGTCCATGACTCCTGCATCCTCCTGTGGTCCTCACCAGCCACTGGCACATCAGCAGAGCCCTTGGGTGAAGAGCCAGGGACCTTCTTCCCCAGGGAAAGCCTGATGGAAACAGCCAGCCTCCCAGCTGAACATCCATCAGCTATGTGCAGTGCTGGGAGGGAGCCTGGATGAGGTTTTGCTGCTGAATATTTTGAAGCAGATCAAAGGTGTAATAAATTAAATCCACAGTTCCGTCTGGCACCTCCAGGAGCTCATCCCAAGCAGTGCCTCTGTTCAGCACACCCTCCCACACAACAACACCCTGCCTTTGCTGGGTGCAGGTGCTGGTAGAGGTGGTACCAGCATCCCGGGGCCATGGCAGGGAGGGGATGAGCCCCCATCCCTCAGCCAAGAAGTTCCAGCACAGCTCCACGTGGGAGGAAGCTGTGCCCAAAATGAGAGCTGCAGCACGTCCTGCTCAGACTGGCACAGCCCCTTGTACACCCCGCAAGGGGCTCCCCAGTTTCCCCTCATGGACCCCACACACGAGACTGAATCTGGAGGACATCGAGCAAGAGCGTGACAGCCACTTGTCTGGGTGGGACATCCACCAGCCACAGCAACTGGAAATGCTGTTCCCCCTTCCCTCAGACACCTCAGTTTCACATCCCCTCAGGCAAGTGCTGCTCTCACAGAGCTGATGGTCTCACGGTGACACAGCAGCTCACCAGATGACAATGACCAAATGCAAGCCCCTACCCTACCCTCTTCTGTGGGGGTACTCCTATAAGGATGGACAGCCACCTTGAGCAGTGCTTGGTACACACTGTGTTCACACCACACCCAAGCACCAGAACTCACTCACACCTGGTTCCTGTCACTGCACGACCAACACAAGCTCTCAGCACGTGCAATTTTGCCTCTTTGGCCAGCTCACCCTCTCAGCTGTTTAATGCTTTCCCTTGTAGCACCATCCTTGCAGCACACAACAGGGAAGCCCAGCTACACAAAGATCCCTCGTTCCAGTTACATCTCACGCTTCCAAGCCACCTCTGATGCTCCTAACAGCTTCCTCACACAGGTAGCAGTAAGAAACTCTTCTGGAATAAATGTGAGACTCCCTATTTTTTCCCCTTTAAACTCGTGGTGAAAGCATCCAAACACACATCAGGATGTTGCCCACCTCCCACGGTTTGGGCAGGAATGAGGTTTCAGATGCCAAGCAGAGGGACAGAGAGAGGGAAACCTGGCAGCACCCCCAGGCGAGGCAGTGCAAGAGACAAAGGCAAGGGTTTGGGGAGGAGGAACTAAACACAAGCCCTACCTGGTTGTGTTCGTGAGACGACGAGCCCTTCCCTCGGGATGGGGAACAGCTGCCATCAAGCTGCTCGCTGCAATCCGCCGTCCACTGCAAAAGGGATGAGAAAGGGGATTGTGTGAGATAATAGCTGGGCTGGGCAGAACTGCTGCGTCAGTCCACAGCGCACAGCAAACGCCGTCCAGCCGCGGGCATCGCCGTATGCGCGCGGCACTCCCTCCTTTTTCAGGATGATCCCAAAGGCTTTGGCTTGGAAATGCTCCACCCGCTGACAGTGGGGAGAGGGAAGATGCAGCAACAACTGTAGCAAAGCATTTGATACTTGGTGCTTTGCAATAAAATCCAGCCCAAACACCTCCTTGCTGACTCTGACGGTGTTTGGGATCCCAGGTGTGTGATACACACCAGGGTGACTTGACTTTATCACTCACTTCCATGGAATTCTCCCATGGAAAGTTGGAAAATCTCTGCTTTTCCCAACTCTGTTTGCTTCAGGGACAGATACATGCCCTGAGTGGCCAACACCCTGTGTTTTTATTTTCAACAAAACAGAAAATGAGCATGGAAGCTGTAGGTTTGACCACTGCCAGATGTGGCCATAGGGGATCAGCAGATTCTTAGGCCAGCTTGCCCCAAGGTTGGGCAGCAAGGTGCCTCCACCAGAATAACTGAATTTGGTGACATTTAATCCCTTTTTTTTTTCTTTAAAGAAATGTAGGCTGCATCAAACTGGTGAAAAAAACCCACCAATTTTCACTAGACAAACATGAAAGATGCTGCTTAATTCCAATTTATCACTCCTTCAACAAAGTGGAGACTGACCAACCCCACTTCATGCTGGAAGCACCTGGCTGCTCCAGAGACACTCAGTGCTTGATACCATCACCAAGGATGATGTGCCAAGAAAATGAAAGGTCATTTCCACACAAACAACCACCTCAGGGCTCCCTGACAGGTATGGACGAGGGCACAAAGTAAGATTTTCACTACAAATACCCATGATCCCTGCCCTCATCAGAGAGCCTGATCCAGCTCACAAATGGGGGGATTTCAGTCTCCCCTCATTAAAGAGCTGCCCATCACTCTCCTGCCACTTCTGCTGACACCCCTGGACAGATGACATCACTTTTGAGAGCCTTTTACCAGACGTATTCCTATCTCCTTTAACAATTTTGAGTACAACCACATGCCTGGAAAGGTCTCTGAAGGTACAAGCTCACTCATTATTATCTCCACAGCAAAGTAAAATTGCCATTTTCCTCTTTTTTTTCCTGGTGGGAGCAAGGCTGGGGACATCATGGGAACATCCACACTTTGGTATTCTCTGAAATGGTGATGGATTCAGCTTCCCTGGGAGCAATGTGAGAGATGTGCCTTTCCTTCCTTTCCCCAGCAAGGAGATCAGCTGTCCAGGGATGTGGTACCATCCAAGCAACTCACACACACACATGGGTGAATGGATTTACCCACTCTCAGGCAAGGAAAACATCACAGCCATAAGGAAACAAACTGCAGAGAGATTAAGTAACTCGCCCAACATTAAAGATTTAGTTGCTGGCAGAACCTTGCAGTTAAAAACAATTTCCTTGGTCTCAGCCGAGTGCCTCTTCCTTAAATCCATCTTTCTCCCTCTAGCTCACATTAAGAAGGAACGTGCCACCTTCCATCAGGCTGGCTTCCACCAGGGTTACTCTAGTCAGCTGCAGGATATATCCTTGCTTTGCTAAGAACTGATCGTGAAGAGAAATGCAGAAATAAAAATTCCTGTTTATTTCTTATAGGTGGAAAAACGTCTCCCTTTGTGAGACCAGATAATTCCTTCTTAGTGCATACATTAAGATATGGCTTGATAAATGCAGCTGACCTAGAGTAAAGGCCCATCCTCACTTTTTGTCCAATACAGAGCCCTAGAAAAACAAAATGGTGCATTTTGATGGAGTTTCACAATATATCCTAATTAAACTTCTGAATCAATGGTCTGGAGTACAACCTCATTTAGCTGCTTCATTTGATGTGCCTCTAAAAGTGGTTTAATTAAAAGATTCAATGTTCAGATCTTTCATTATTACGAATTTTTCTTTTATTTTAAAACCCAGCCATCTTGAAAGAGAACACTCTCAGAACTCACATTAAAAAGCAGCAGCTCCTTTTTTCCAGAGCAGGCCAGGAAGGAAGGCTAAAATGCCATTTCCACAATGGGAAGATGAATTTGGTTGTTGCAATCAAGGGTTTTAATGCAAAAAAAGCACAGTGCCTGCCATGTGAACTAGAAATTTTTGTGCTTAAGGTGCAGAGGGAGCCTGGACTTATTGGCAGAGCAGTGGACAGGCTCGAAGAGGTTGTAAAATTTTGTCTATTAATTTATTTCTAATTCAATATTACTTTTCAACTCGACACATTAATAAGCAGAACTTGTCTGTTTGATCTGAAGCCCCTCCAAACCATCATTTCAAACACAGACATCTTCCAGCCTTGGGTTAAAAAAATACACTTTGGATCACTAGATTTTAAAATATATTTTCTCCCTTTCTTCTAAGGGCTTTGATCCTCAAATTGTGAAAGACCTCTTCACCAAAATCTATTCTTTAAAAGGTTCCTTTGTTTGGTAACTTCTTTACATTGAGATGATATAAAACAGGTCTAGAGCTCTGAGTCAGGTCCTCAGCTCCAGGAAACCTGCAGAGCTCAGACAGATCAGATCAAATGCTGCTGATACCAGATAAAGATGGAATCCCTCATATATAGGACCATGGAATGGTTGGGGTTGGAAGGGACCTTAAACCCCATCTCATTCCATCCCCCTGCCACGGGCAGGGTAACCTCCCACTATCCCAGGCTCCTCCAAGCCCCATCCAACCTGGCCTGGAACACTTCCAGGGATGGGGCAGCCACAGCTGCTCTGGACACCCTGTGCCAGGGCCTGTCCACCCTCACAGGGAAAGATTTTTTCCTGGAATTGACCTTTTGGGGTGCTTATGTGATGCAGGAGGAGAACTCATGTCTGTGGACAGTTATTTGTTGGGGTTCCTCTGGGGTTTTTGTCTTTAATGAGATGCACCATCAGTATGGGTACGTACAATAGACATTTTGGTTCCTTTCAGGGTGGGTTTCCTAATTTATATGAAAATGGATTTGCTTCTTCCTTGTTTTCATTATGCTTGAAGTGAGGAGTGAGAGGTGGCCCAGATACAGGGATGTGTTTGGCTGAGTATTGAAGTGTCAGTTCTGGTCCTTTACCAAGGGAAGACACAATAGGTGAGATACCAAAACCTGGCCTGGAACACTTCCAGTGATAAAAATAATGAAAAAAAACAAACCCAGCATCAGGAGACTGCTACCAGCAGGCTGAACACCTCAAACACATCCCCGAACAAGCATGCTGCCCCCAAACCCAGCGTTTTATCACGTCCTGCTTCACATCCAAACCCTGGAATGTGGAATTGCATTTTATTGAAATGGTATGCTCTGGCTCACACCTGGAAAGTGTATGGTTTATCCCAAGTCAGTAACCTCCCTGCAGTATTGTGTGTCTCTAACCCCATTGGCCTGAGAATCTATCTGTGCCCATTTCGAATCTCCCTGTTAAAGGTGTAAATGGAGAGGGCTCGCTCTCTTTGCTCTGGAGGCCTCAGGAGGTTCTGCTCCTCTCCCCTTCCCTCTTTCACCCTCCTTCCCCCTCTCCCTAAGTAACCATGCTGCTTTCCTGGGGTCAAACTCCAAATAAAACCTCATCCCATCAGCACCTCACCAGCCATCTGGAGTCTCCTTGCCTGCCTGCATGCGAATACCAACAAACCCAGAGCTCCTGGGGAACCCACCCCGGGGACCCCCCCCCAAAATCTAAACCACAACACTGGAAAAGCTCCTCCAGCTGAGAACACACGCCCCTGACCCAGCCTGTGTGGCCCCAGCCCCTGTCCCACCCACCTGTGAGACGTGGGACTGCGTTTTCTCGCTCTCGCCGTCGCCCTCGGTCTTGTCGGTGAGCAGCCCCTGGACCTGGTACTCCAGCACGTAGCTGTCGATGAAGCGCTCCAGCTCCTCGATCTCCTGGGAGCGGCTGCTCCCCGCCTCCGAGGAGGCTGACGCCACCGAGGAGCTCTCCATCCCTTCAGGGGGCACGCCGGGAACACGGGAGGCCTGAGGAAGAAGGGAAAAAAAGACAGCAAGGAATTATCTCCCAGTGATGATGAAAAAGATGAGGAAACCTGGCAAAGCCTATCGGTTACCACGGGCTGTGATATTTTCTGCTGTACATCTGCATTCCCAGTACAATTTGTAATAATCCTAGGTGGTTGCATTCAGGGCTTCCAGGCATGCAAAAAAATGTATTCCATTCCTGCACTTAAGGACAACAGACATATTTCCTGGCCTCCCGCTTAAAATCCAAGCTGCTGAATACCTCCAGATACATGCACAAGAGAAAAAGATCCCACACTAAAATGCGTAGTTTAATAAATCCAAAGCACTAGTTGTGCTGGATATGGGTGGGAAGATGGGGGTAATGGACAAGGGTGAGGAAGAGGATGACAACTGAAAATCTTCTCTAGGGCAGTGGCAGTAAATAATACTGAGCTAATGGCGTGACTGTAAATGGTCCAGTGAGGAGGTGAAACAGAGATCACAACAGAATTCACTTTTGAAACCTCTCGCTGCAGAAAATTGCTTTCTAGAAGACATAGGGGATTTATAATTCTCTTCTCCTTCCTATTTCTCCAGGGCTCAATGCCATAACACTGTAAAGAAAAGGAAAATCAGCTCCTGGATCTGGGCTGGACATGGCACTGATCCCTGCTCCCCGAGACAGGGACAGCACCCAGGGAACAGCTGGAGCTGTGCCAGGCAGGGTTAGGTGGGATTTCAGGAAAGGCTCTTCCCCCAGAGGTGCTGGCACTGCCCAGGCTCCCCAGGGAATGGGCACGGCCCCGAGGCTGCCACAGCTCCAGGAGAGTTTGGACAGCGCTGCCAGGGATGCACAGGGTGGGGTTGTTTGGGGCGTCTGTGCAGGGACAGGAGCTGGACTGGATGATCACTGTGGGTCCCTTCCAACTTGGGGTATTTCATAGTTCTACATTTGGAAAGAACTAGGCCTTGGCCCAGTGTCCTGTGGTAAATCTTATATTCCTCCCTCTCTGCAGCTGGGAGGGAGAAGACATGCGAGCTGCCAGGACACTGCAGGACACAACAGCTTCATCCCGCACCCTCTCCTTCACCAGGAATGGGTATTTACAGTCTGCTTTGAGACAAGCATAAAATTGCTAAGCAAATTTGGAGTGAGTCACATGCCATCCAGAAGGGAAGGAGGGGGGAATAATATCTGTTCCCAGCTCATGTAGTTTCCAGCTCCTGAACTATTTTCTCCTCTGTCACTTCTGAACAATTGTGGCTTCATTTGGAAACTGCCGAGAATGAGCAGCTCTGGCCTAAGGATTTCATCTGCTCAAGGAATTATTCCCAAATGTGCTCAGACTGTCAAAAAGGCTCATTATGTAGACAAATATCACACACTAGCTCCCGAACAAAAATCATATGCCATATTAAAAAGGACAAAGAAAAAAGAAGAAAGTCAAGAAAGAAAAAAGAAGCAGCTCCAGAGAGTGTGGAGCCATGGAGGTGGGCATGCTTCTCCTCTTCTCACTTATTAGTGCCAATTACCAAATGGAATGCACTAATTATCGAACAGGAAGTGATAAAGAAAGAGTTGAGAGGATAGGATTCCTCCCATGAGTCCTGGAGGGGTGATGGCGTGGAGAGATGGCACAAGGCAGGGGACAAATGACAGAGGTGGCATCACTCAGGATGGAGTGAGCAGGGTCAGAGGTTATCCTCCATATCACTGGGCCACGCATTACCCAAGCCCAAAGATTTTTTTTCCTATTTCAGAGATTTTTGAGGGTGGCACTGGAGGACATCAAGCCCAGGGCACTGCCCTGGGGATGCTCCCCCTTGAATATCCATGATAAAATGTGAAGTAGAGGAAGAACTACCACATGCCTCACTTTTGGGGTGCTCACACAGTGCACAACCAGCACTTTGTCAAGTAGCAACAGGAGAGATGGGAAACTGAAAGGAAAAACGTTTCTCAGAAGTCACCAGATCCAGCAATTCAGCCTGTGGTACCTTCACCTCTCTCTAAAAGAAACCATCACTCAACAGGAAGAAAACTCCTGTTCTTCCTTGGTGATCTGTGCCTGAAGCTGGTTTCTCACCTCACCTCGCCCTCAAAACACATATAAAAAAGAGGTTTTCAAAGAAAACCCACACTTGAGCATCAAAGCATTTGCTATCTTGCCACACTGAGCAAACAAATGTTGGTGAGAACTCTTCATGAAGCAGTGATCCCTTGACTCTGTTGGCTCAGCACCTACCACAAAGGATTCTCAGGCCCCAGGTACGTTCCTCAATCATAACAAATAGAGATCTAGCTCAAATCTGCATTTTTTTTCCACTTCCGCCTCCCCTCCCCTCTACTTTGGCCAAGCACAAAGTCTGTAAGGTTTGGGGGTCTGAAAATTACCTTCCAAATATTTCCCATCTCTGAAAGTGTTTAAGGTCAGGTTGAATGAGACCTGGAGCAATCTGGTGCACTGAAGATGTCCCTTCCCATGGCAGGGGGGTAGAACTAGAGGACCTTGAAGGTCCCCTCCTACTTAAATCATTGTAGAATCCTATGATTTTACAGAGCCCGTGTTGTGCTCATTACTGTGACCATTAAAGAAGGAATCATCAGCTGAAAAAGTCAATAGATGTGCAAACTCCTTATTATAACTCAGTAATTATCAGCATTACTGTAATGTGTAATTATTATTAATAGCTGTTATTAAGGGTGATCTAAATGAGGTTCTTGCTCTAGCAAGATTATACAGTTTTTTTGGCAATTGTACAGTTTTACCTTTCATCAGCAAGTAGGAAGAACAAGCATTTTTATGACACTTGTAGGCTCATTCCCTTTCTCCCAAAGGTGCTCCAGGCTTGCTGAACTTGTGGAAACAAGTGGTGGGTTTGACAGGTGAAGAACAGTAATGGAGAAGGAACACACTTTGGGCTGGGAGGCAACAGGAGAGTGGGACTTGCAACCAAAATGATTTAAGAGGTGATGAGAAGACCACAGGACAGTGATGATTATCCATCAGCTGACTGGAGGCTGGGTGAGAGGACCCCACACACGCACGTCCTCCCCCAGGGAGCAGGCTCCAGCCATTCCCCTCCACACCAAAAGCTCTCCAAAATCTGGACTGCAGCAGCCTGGCAGTGCCAGGACAGTACAGCAGGGCAACTTCACACAGATTGTCCCCTGGGATGGCATCCACCTGTGTCCCAGAGATTCCAAGG
This sequence comes from Prinia subflava, assembly GCF_021018805.1. Taxonomy (NCBI): domain Eukaryota; kingdom Metazoa; phylum Chordata; class Aves; order Passeriformes; family Cisticolidae; genus Prinia; species Prinia subflava. The sequence goes on along the minus strand of NC_086283.1, from coordinate 102,235,464 downwards.
GACTCCAGCACCCAGGAGAAGCTTCTGGGCAAAAACATGCTGGCACAGCAACATCACACCAAAAATGCTGCCCATAAAGAGATCTTCCTAAAACAATTCTTACAGAATCACTGAATCATGGAATTGTTTATATTGGAAAGACCTCCTAGACCACTGAGTCCAACCATTCCCCTGGCACTGCCCAGGCCATCACTGACCCGTGTCCCCAGGTGCCACATCCACATGGCTCTCAAATCCCCCCAGGTGTGGGGACTCCACCACTGCTCTGGGAAGCTCTGCCAGGCCTGGACAAGCCTTCCCTTGAAAGAATTTTCCCCAGTTTCCAACCTGCCTGTCCTCTGGACCCAGAGCTGTCTCCAGCACTGGAGGTGCCTCAGCACCAGCATCCCCAGGGCTTTTCCCAGCTTTCCAGCCCCTCTGCACCACCCCAGAGCTTTAGGGGGCTGGGATGGCCCAGGAGAAACCAATTCCTGCTCCAATTCATGCAGACAAACATCCTGACCTGCTACTAGGATAGCAACAGCACACCTTGCTCCTATGCAAGATCCAACTGATTGAGCATCAGCAAAGGAAAGAAAATATAGGGATTGCTTTTCCCAGTGTTTTGCTTCTGCTGGATGGATGCTAAGAGCTTAAAATGCTTTTGCACACATGATGAGTTTCTTTGAAGGCTGTGGCTTCCAAAGGCATGAGAAACAGGAACACCACACTGTCTCACACACCCAAAATGGTGGAAGCTCGAAGCAGATTTTTCTGACCACTACACAGCCAGGAGCTAATACCTAATGCTAAAGCCTAGCTAAGGTCATTGGGAAAGATCTCTAAAATACAGAGTTCAGGCAGAACTACTTCATGATTTGGGTTTCTTCTCACCTGAACTGAAATTCAATTACTGAAAGGTGTAACCACCACCAAAGCCCAATAAAGGACAAGTGCCCGGCCCATCTTTCCAACAACATGGCCTCAGCTGTTTAGGCTTGACTGACTGGCTTACAGCATTTAATTGGAAAACTCTTGTCTCTTCCTTGCTTATCCTTCAGCTAAACACTGAGAAAATCCCAGGCCAATCCTCCATTCCTCCATGACTCCACAGTGAAGTCAGGAGGAATGCAGGGCATCCTCTATGCATGGAATATTTATTTCTCAGAAATGCCATCACAGACCAGCTGCTGCAGAGACGGGCTGCGACAGGCTACAGAGCTATCCTGACAGATTCCAGAAAGCCTTTGTCTTGCCACATGGGATTTATCATCCCAGGGTTTTCTAGGAACAAGAGATGCTTCCTATAAAAGGCAGCTGCAGTGCGAATTCTTCACGTACCAATGCAGCCACCTGCTTCCAGAATATTCTGTGATAGGACATCCAGCATCCCTCTTGTGTTAGTTCTCCTTTGGGTGAACTCTCCTTTATAAAAGATTGTGATCCAGCAGGTCTCTTCTGCCCTGAGACACCTGGGACATGAACTGAGGAACAGCTCAGCAACCCAGATTTATCTGTGCCTGAATGGGATGATGGTAAATCCAAACCAAACGGATGCCCAGGGAGATGGGGAAAGGCCCTAGCCCAGTCCCAAACATCACATCCCCTCTCATGAGCAACCAACAACAACTTTCACATCTCTTGTGGAGGCTCCAAAACCCACCCCATTGTTCTCCCATCTCTGCCCCCTACAGCAATGTTGGACATCACCTTGTGCAGGTGGAGATTGGATATCCAGGGTGGGGGATACCCTCTTCTGCTCAGTGCTTCTCTGGGACTGGGCAGGGAGGAACAGCTCACGGTCAAACCCTCTATCATCACCTCCCTCACACTTCCTGCTCACTGAGACTCCAAGCCAGGCTTGCCAAAGCTGCTGCTGAAGCACACACAGAAGGAGGAAGTCCCTGCAGCCCCAGCCAAGAGAGATGCTTTGACCACACAGACCAGGGAAGAGCAGACAGTGCAGGACAACCCTTCTACTTCTTCTCTGCCTCTCAGCAGCACCTTTGGGTCAGGTGAAACCCTCTGTGTTGTCTCGACTCTGCAAACAACCACCCACCAGCTCAGGCTCTGACAGCAGCACAGGCACAGAGACCTTTGACTGTCTGTGCTTGGGGCTGGAACTCCTGGCCATCAGCACGGCTCCATTTCCAGCAGCTCCTCTTAATGAGCCCCCTCTGCAGCAGTATTCCCCCTCTCCTCATCCAGCCCATTTCCAACAACAAGTAATTATAAACGTGTCTTTCTCAAGCGGTGAGAGCATCTCAGAGAACGAGACAAGCAGTTTATCTTTATTGCTGGCAGGCAGCTCTCTTCCCAGCCGCCTGCAGGAACAGTTACTATGGAAAATAAAAGCAGCAGAGATGAACTATGACTCCCTGTACCCAGGTACTGCTGCATCTCCACAAAGCATCATGTGTCTTTCTTGGATTTGCTGCTCCAAAACCACTACCTTTCCAGACGTCAAAACATCAAGCACAGAAATGTAAATTACTACACCCCGGATCTGACTCTTTTCTAATTAAAATGTAAACCCCTTTGAAAACCACACGAGTGTTTACTGCTGCAGCCAGCCCTGGGCTTTTCAGATACTGATGCATCCACAGCTGGCTGAGCATTTAATGTATTTCATCACCCTTCCAGTTTCATGTCTGTTTTCTGGTACCTGGCGATGCAGAAAAGCCCCAGTGACAGGACAGGAGCCCACCAGCTGCCACGTTGCAGTGCCACTCACGAGCCTGGCAAGGCACACAGCAGGCAAACAGCATGGTGCATTGAAACAGAGCCATCAAAACAAGCACTGAAATAAATTTGGGGAAAAAAAGAGAGGGACAGACAAGTGCCGCAGAATTCAACCCAAAACAGCCAGCTTGGTCCAGCAAGGAAGGGAGAGGAGCAACCAGAAAGCCAGAAATCCTTCATTCTCACCCAGACAATAATTTATTATGTAGCTTGCTTCCCTGCAATAAGCAACTCTTTGTGGCTGGAAAGTGAATCCTTTTTCTTTTCTTTAAACAAAACCAAAGCCATATCACCTTTACAAACATAAAGTCTTTTAGTGTGTCAAATCTGTGCATGAGCTTGGTGCGGTTTTCCACCAGATGGGCTTCTTTGCCCGGGGGAAGACATTACCTTTGGCTTGTGATAGATATTATAAAAAAAGGAAAGGAAAAAACAGTACACAAGAAAAGGACTGTCTGAACACCAGGTGAGTGTAGGTGGGTTTATGGGCTCACCCTGTGGAGGGATGCTCCACTGCAGGGGATGTCAGGGCATGGAGACTGCTGCAGCATCACTGGCTGCAGCAGCAACTGCAGGAATGCTCACAGATTTTGATACAAATTCAATACATGTAAATGCACCAGCATTTCTAGATATAAAATCTGAAACAGGCCATAAAAAGCCTCCAACCACCAAACCCTGAATTGTGAGCAGCCTGAGTTTTATAACCTATTTTACAGTGGTTCATGCTACCAACTGTGTCTTAAGCCAGACATAATCGATTTCCACATTCCCCTATTTATACTATAAGCTAATGGAACGAGAGCCCACGTTACATCTTACCCTTGTTATTTTTCACCTTTACAAGGAAAATGTTGCCAGGAAAAGATACTGAAAATTATTATAGATATCTGAAGAAACAGCATTTCACACAGGCTCTCCTCTTCAGAGCTGCACTGTTTCTCCTTGGAGACCACACAGCATCACTCTGGCAGCTGGGCAGGCATGCTGGCTGCAGGGATCGTGCCTGCAGACATGAACCAAGGATGTTCTCCTGCCAGATGAGCTTGCACATGTGCACCATGCACCTGTGTGTGCCCCTCTGCGATTCACCTGGCAGGCTGCAACCCCAGGTAACCAACACCTGTTTTTTGCCCAGCTCTTTTGGTACCCCAAGGGATGAGCCAGGATCCCACGGAAGCAGCAGCCAGGGAGCAAAACTCCCCATGCAGGCAGAGAGCACACCCCACATCCTAAATAAAAGCATCACAACCACAAACTCATCCATACACGTGCCACGCATCATCCTTTGTAAATAAACGAAGGGAAACCATTACTGGGATGCAATCTTTTCTTTCCAGGCACCCAGGCAATACAATGGGCACTTGGGCTGTGAAAAGCTCTGTAATCCTGAAAGACAGATGCAACTCTAAGTTGAGATGTCAGCCTGCTGAAGTAATCCATCCTGCTGGTGGCTGCCGATGGGAGGGACTGGGCGGGAGCAGCGAACCCTGGTCAGCAGCAGGGCAGGCATGGAAGCTGCTTAATCCCTATTAAATCACGCCCGTGGTTCACTGGCAAGAAGCAGTTCTGTGCCTGCACACCAGCTTGTAGCAGCACTCAGAGGACATACCTTGGCCACCAGCCAGAACGCTGGAGCTGCCACTCCCAGATGGATTTCATGCTAGGAGGAGCCAGCTGGTCCTCTCCTCCTGGGAATCACAGGATCACAGAGCAGTCTGGGTTGGAACAAACCTTTAAAGGTCATCCAGTCCAATACCCTGCCACAGACAATGACACCTCCCACTTGATGAGGCTGTGCTAAGTCCTGTCCAGCCTGGCCTTGGGCACTGCCAGGGATGCAGGGGCAGCCACAGCTGCTCTGGGCACCCTGTGCCAGGGCCTGCCCACCCTCCCAGCCAGCAATTGCTGCCCAATCTCCCAGCTGGTGCTGCCCTCTGGCATTCCCTGGCAGCCATTCCCTGGGTGCTGTCCCTGCAGGCCTTGTCCCCAGGGCCTGTGCAGCTCTCCTGGAGCCCCTGGAGGCCCTGGCAGGGCTGGCAGCTCTCCCTGGAGCCTTCTCTTGTGCAGGGCAGAGCCCCAGGTGTGCCAGGCTGGCTGCAGAGCAGAGGGGCTCCAGTCCTGGCAGCAGCTCCGTGCCCTCCTCTGCCCTGGCTGCAGCAGCTCCACGTCCTTGTGCTGCTGGAGGCAGGGCTGGGGCAGCTCTGCAGGTGGGGTCTCACCTGGGCACAGGGGCAGAATCCCCTCCCCTGCTGCCCCCGCTGGGGGCTCAGCCCAGGGCAGGGGGGCTCAGGCTGGGGCAGGTCCAGCTCTCCCCCCCAGCACCCCCAGTTCCCTCTCCCAGGGCTGCTCCCTCTGCTCATCCCAGCCTGGATTGATCCCGGGGGTTGCCCTGACCCAGGTGCAGCTCCAGCTCTTGGCCTTGTTAAACCTCATGAGGTTCCCATCCTTAAGGATTCTCACCTCCACCCCCACCAACTGCTTCCTTCTATCACAGCTTTCCCCTTTTTTGGAAAGCAAGTTCTTCTGTGCAGCAAGGATAGGGACAGGAGAGCCTCTGGAGCATCCCAAATTCAACATATCTGGAAGATGAGATAGAAATGAGGAAGCAAGATGCTTTTTCCAACATCAGTCACCTTCTGTACTGTTAAAAGCAAATCTTCCATGAGTTCCTGCTGTTAAAACCAAAGGGAACAACCCTTCCCAGCCATGGGTAACGCTGCTGGTTGGGATGGGGTTACATGAGGAAGATTTGAAGGAGAGACAATTCCCTCTGACCCACGGCTGGCTCACTCACAGGGATCTCTGTGCATTCTGCCTAACATGAGCTGCTCAGCTGGAACTGGAAGGAGAAATCACCAAGTAAGCCTGTGCCACATTGCAGAGGAAAGTGGAAAATAAGTTACCAAGTCCCCTCTGAGCTAGTTAAACTCAACTGAACTCCATGCACAAATGACTATATTCAGAGATTTTCTGAATCTTTATTTACCTACAGTTCTAAAAGAACCCCAAGAAACCATAAAAAAACCCCACTCAACTACACCCACAAACAAAATTTCCCAAACTTGCCTCTGGACCCCGACTCCACCGAACTCTAATGTTTAAGTTATAAAAGAAGCAGATAGGTTTTTACAACCTATCCACCCCTGGGACCATCAGTCATTCACCTTACTGGTTCCCATACAGGCAGTGGCCATGGGATGAGATACTCTCAATAGCCTAGTGAAAAAAACCAGGATTTGGGGAAAATACAGTTTATTTTGCAATTCTGTATATGCAGAAGGAAAAGGAGATGTTTCCTTATACTGCATCTGGTTATAATAATAATAATAAATTGATAGTCAGGAAACCAAACAGAAGGCCTTGAGGAGCTAATGGAGAAAGGGAATCCTGTGGGGTCAGTGTCCAACACCACATGAACAGGTTCACCATGACAAAGGGGGCCACAGCCAGCATCCTGCATGCTCTTCCCAACTTTTGGAAGCCACTGCTTGGCAGAGAAAGGCACTGCCTGAAAAACACCCCAGCAAGGCATTTGACTCTTATTTTTGACCCCTGACTGAGCCAGTTACCAAAGTTTTACCTTCACCTGGGGTTGGACACTGTGCCCTCCTTAGCTGCTGCTCCTGGAGTCATGGATGGATGTGGTCAAGACTGATAGCTTTCATCCAGCAAAGTGACTGCATTATGGAAAAATGGCTCCCACTTCAATCAGAGGGACCATCTGAATTCAACTGAGATCCCTGTGACTGCTGTGGGCAAAGAGCATCAACTGGGGCAGCTGTCACAGCTTGAGAAGATCACAGAATGGTTTGGGTTGAAGGGACCTTAAACCTCATCTCATTTCACCCACTGCTATGTGCAGGGACACCTTCCACTAGCCCAGGCTGCCTCATTCAACCCTGGACACTTCCAAGGAGGGGGCAGCCACAGCTTGTCTGGACACCCTGGATGGTGGCAGGGCCTCACCACCATCATAGGGAGGAACTTCTCCATAAAAGAGTTTCTTCCTAGATGCCCTTGCAGACCCTAAATGCACTTTCCAGCCTACTAGGATCTTGTCTCACATAATTTCCCACTGCACTTGGGAAAACAAATGTGATACCCAGACAGACCCAGGTTTTGCACTGGGCTCCCAGCAGCTGTCCCAGGAAGGAACATGATGCAGCACAGGCACTGCAGCACCCACCAAGGTCTCACCACGCCCAGGGATGCTGCTGTGTGGCAGGGATGGGCTCCCTGTGAACCCACCACACTGACAAAAGTCACAGCAGCAGGAATGCACAGCCTAGGACACGGGGAAACCAGATCATCCAAGCTTTGTTCTGTACAAACAGCATGAAGCAAGCCCACAGCCCTAACCCTCCTCTCAAATCCATCCCCAGCTTTCAGCTCCATCCAGCAGCTGACGAGGCAGCTTGAATCAATTCGTCAGGAAAACGCCTGCCTGAGGGAACCAGCCCAAAAATACCAAGCACCTCCCCAGACAGGAATTTTTGGGAGCTACTGGCCAGCCACCAGCCTCCTTTTTGAGGCTTGAAGTGCATTTTTTTGCAATCACTCCCAGACTATCACTCTGTTGGGTGCACTGCACCAGCAATGCTGCTGCAGATCACCAGAAATGCCCTTCCCAGGTGGCCCCACTCCACCTGTGGTTATTACCCCCTAAACTGCAGTGAGTGAGGGGTGACAAGAAGCCAGAAATGGGTGTGGGAAGAGTAGCCTGCTGACCCCCCGGGTGTAAAAACGCTGCAAGCACTTGCACAGCTACATTTATCACCTAGGGGACCCAGCTGAACCCCAGCAGGCAGGAACAGGACAGGGAGGTGTTTGTTATTACAAGGCAAACGGAAAGACAGGTGCTTTCAGGACATGACAAGTAAACTGTTTTGAAATGATCAGGAGCGTGGGGAGTGTCTGTTTACCTCCACCAGCAGCAAGGACAGTTGGGAATGGCCCTGATCAAGACAGCTTTGGGATTCAACGACCCTGGGCTCTAATCTTTCCTGCTGTCAGTGTCCTTAGCCTTCTGCTAAGCCCCGGTCTCAGATAACAGAATTACAGAATGCTCTGTGTTGGAAGGGATCTTCCAGTCCCACTCCTCCCACACCTTCCACTATCCCAGGCTGCTCCAAACCTCATCCAACCTGGCCTTGGACACTTCCAGGGATCGACCAGACACAAATTCTCTGTGCAACCTTTGCCAGAGCCTGACCATCTACTTTTTTCCTAATATCTACTCTAAATCTACTCTCTGTCAGTTTGAAACCATCCCGCTGCATCGTGTCACTCCAATACCCCCTCTCCATCTTTCCTGTAGGTTCCCTTCACACAGTACAAGAAATCCTTGTTGAGTCCCAGTGCTGCAGTGGTGTACTGGGGACAAGAACATAAAATTTATCCCAAAATACCCTTGAGCTGCTCTTTGTGTCCAGCTTTTGCATCCACCATGGACTCAAATGTGCCATGCACTACATCTGTGACTGCGGTATCAGCAGCTCCTCCATCCTGCCTCGCTTCCCTCTCTTGTAAAACACAAAACCTATTCTTTTCTTTCATGGTACACTGAATTTCTCTATTGTAGTACAAAATAATGTATGACATATCATTTGGGATTGAAATGGGACTTGACATTATTTTGTGTCTTGTTTCAATAAAATATCTGTTCTCACTGAACCCAGCTACAAATACTCTTATCCCCCACAACTTTCCTCGGCACCATGATTTCTCTACAGGTTTGTAGTCGTGCATTTCTGTACCCGAGCAGGTGTTTCCATATAAGGAAGTGAAGCTAGAATTTTCTATAGCCTGCTCGCTGTAATTGGCTCAGTACCAGGACAGACACAGTGATAGGACTTTAGAAGTGCACCTCAAAGTCTAGTGTCCATCTCATTGGGCCAAGAGCCAAAAAAGCCCACCTAGACCATCGAGTACTAAAGGGCCTGCATAAGGGTACACGAGGCTTTTTGGGAGTGCCTTAGCCTGTGTAGCTTTGCTTGGTACACGGTGCTCGGCTTATCTCTTTTCATTTTGTAACGTTTATTATTTTTCCTGTTATTAAAACTTTATTTTACAAAGCATATCCTGGGAAGCCGTCTCGCTATTTTATTAAGCCATTTCTCCGCTGGCTGGACCCTCGGAGTTATCGGGAGCTACCCCGATAAATGGCGCCCGAACAGGGACCTGACATTAGGGTAACTGAATCGAAGTTTGCTGACAGAGAGCCCTCACGTTCAGCTAGGCCATTTTGCTCTTGGTTTCGTTTTTTTAAAAGCGAGCTCGTGGTGGTTTTTTTGGTCGTGAAAATAAAACCACATTTTTGGGTCAAAAAGGCTGAGAGGGAGCCTTTTGACTGAACCCCTATACCGGTGAGAGGGGGTCTTTGCCGGACACCGATTCTGGTACAAGGTGGATTACTCTTTAGAAGAGAGAAGCTACAGTCTAGCAGAGCTGGAGACAGAGAACAGCTAATCACCGAGTGACCTGAGAGAGTCGGAGACAACCAAGAGCTGCCGGGAGATCACAAGAGCCATTCTGGTGAGTGACAATGGGGACCCGGCAATCCGTAGAACAGCGAGACACCTTTTGTTATTTTAATTATAAACTGACTATTCAAGACTATAAGTTTGAGAGGAAAGAACTTAAAAAACTTGTGAAATGGGTCTATAAGAAGTATCCGGACACTAATACAGCTGAAACAGTAACAGTGGAATTTTAGGACAAAATAAGATTAAAGTTGTATAATTCAAAGAAAAAATCTGTGTTAAAATTAAGACCCATCTTTAAAACTGTGTTAGACTTTGTAACAGAAGAAGGCGAAAGGCTCAGCAGTGAAAAAACACTTGAAACTGCAGAAAGAGAAACCTTGAGAAAAGCCTCTAAAAGCAACCATAAAAAAGGAGCCCAGAAAGTAAAATGTAAAAAAGCTCCTGCTCACCTTAGACATGAAGATAAAAATCCAAGTTCTGATGCCCCAAGTCCCAGAAAAAACCGGTTTGATTTACTCCCGAGAAGCAGGCAGGGAAGGGCTCAAAGCCCTCCCCCGAGCCGTCCTCAGACCCCCGGAGTGGGACCTGTGCCAGCCGTGGCCAAGCGGGCTAGGGTTCCATTCCAACCGCCCTCCCCACCCCCTCAGTCACCCAGTACGAGATTCGGGCGATCCCGGTCCGTTAATTTTGAGCGCGCGAGTTTTGAACAAAGCCCTGAAAGCGCGGGCTCACAGAACAATGAAAAACGTGGAATTCTCCCCGTCTCTGAGGCAGAAACTTTAGCTCCATGTGGGCGGGCTCAGTACAGCCCGACGCTGCGGCACGCTCCATCTGATGTGTCGCTCAGCTCCTCCCACTCCAGCACGGGAGGCTCCCCCTCCATGGGCGGTCCCAAGCCTCGGGCACCGCCCCGGGCTGGCACCCACAGCCTGGACAGACACGCCCTGGCTGTGACGAGCGTGGGAACCGGATGTGACATCCCGGAACTTGCCCTCCCCAAGATGGCGGCGCCCATGCCGGAGAAATGTAAACAAACTCCGATGAAAAATCAGAATGTTTCCCACACGTCCTGCAGTTTCTCTGATGATTCAGAGGATTCATCAGCCAGCATAGACCCCTGGCACAACATAAGGAAAGAAACCAGCACCCCAGAGCCAGCCCGGCTCTGGCGACAAGAGACCAAAACAAAACAAAAACAAGGACAGAGCAAGACTGAAGCAGTGAAAGTTTATCATCGTCTAAAACCCTCCAAGAAAACAGAACAGAGACAGCTAACAGTTCAATTCCAGCAGCCAAGATACAAAGTAGACTTCGTCCAAAAGAAGACTGTCATGAAAACCACCACAAGAATCCACCAAAGCAGCAAGCTCAAAATACCTTAAAACCCTGACCTATTCTTTTATTTTGCAGTTTTAACAAGAAACCCAGAACTTTATAAGTTAATTTTTTCATTAAGATCTGAAAAAGACTGCCAAGTAATTCCAAAACAAAAGGTTTTTCTTTTCTGTTTTGTCAATTAAGCAAGAAGATTGTAATAACTTGCCCAAAAATTTATATTCCAAACTAATTATAAAAGCGAATTCCTAAATAATTTTTCCTTTACAGGAAAAGATTCTGCAAAAATATTTTGCTTGCTCATATCTTTAATTGAAATAGTTAATTTAAAATTCAAAAGTTTTTAAAAATGGCCCATATAAATATTAAAAAAAAAAAAAAAAAAAAAAATTATTAAATTCATCTCTATAATTAAATTGAAAACCTTTCAAAATTCATACTCCTCTAAAAACAATTCGTTTTATAAATAAGTCAAGAAAATCTAAAATCTCATAACCATGTAGTAGAATCCTAACACCAAAAAATAAAAATAAGATTTTAAGAAAGTCTAAAAACTATATCTCAAAACCAAAAAAGAACAACTGTCTACATGTTTTTCAAAGTTCATATTTTATGTTTACAAATTTTTATGTTGCAAGTTTAGTAGAGAGAGCAGAGACCTCTCAAGAAAAAGTTCTAATCAATTGTAAAATTCACATTAAAATACTAATCTTTTTCCCTTTTTCTCAACAGCAACTGTATTGTGTCACATGTTAAAGCAAACACTAAACTCCTAAGTTTTATAGCAAATAGCAAAGTAACAGCAAACTTTTAACCATACATCAAAATACATCAGCTCTTGTAAAAAGTGTCACATATATCTCAAAGTCAAATTAAGACAATTGTGCAACCATGCCCAAACTACCAAACACTAACTACGCTATCAATAGCAGCAAAAGTTAACCCTCAAAATTAAAAACAAGTATCATGCAATATCAACCATTTAAACAATTCAAACAAATTCACTTGTCTAACCACACACTTTTTAAAGTATGTTCTACCTCAACACATAAAAGAGAAAAAGACCAAAAAAGACAATTAAAACATCTCTTGTAAACATTTCTCATTCCTAAATGTACAGTTCTTAAAATTACAGAAGTTTTTCAACATATCAAATTTACCACATATTATAACTAATTCATTCAAAAGCCAATCTATTGTTAAAAAGCACACAAATAGCTAAAAATGCTCTTTAAAAGATAAAAATGGGAAAGGGTGTAGTGCTTTCTATTATAGAAAGGTTGAACAAAGTTATATATATGTTTTTTAATCTCTCATATTCATAAAAATTCTGAAAACAAGACAAATTTTAGAGCCTGTCCTTTATGGCAGGGAGAGAGGTTTTGTTTGTCTCCACAGGTACAGACTCTAAGAAAGTTCCTGCAAAAGAAGTTGAGTCACAACTACAAAAGAAGAAAGGAGAGAAGAACACACCAAAGACACTAGATGACCCCGGATGGTAGCTTCAAGAAGACTTCTGCATTCTGACACAGCCCAGCACTATAGACACTGAAATACGTTTGAAACAGAGACTTAAGTTTTATAAAAGTTGCACTGTTAAAATTTCTGAAGTTATTATTGTCATGTCAAAATTGTTCGTTGTTGTATGTTAAAAGTTATTGTCAAATCTTTATGCAAAAGAAAAAGAAAATATAGTTCACTTGAAAAAATCTCCCCAAACAAAAAGTAAAATAAGATTCATATGTAATTTGAGACTAAATATTAATTTTAAAGATTGGCTAATAAAAAGAAAGTACCAAATTTAAAATTTTGTAATCCATAAAACTATAGCTTAACTATAAACCAAATTGTTAAATAACAATAAGTTATTGACACAATCACAATTATGAACAAAAGTGAGAATTTTTTCAAAGTAACTATTTCTCTTTTTTTTCTTTTTTTAATATGATTTTACAGGGTGAGATGTAGTCGTGCATTTCTGTACCCGAGCAGGTGTTTCCATATAAGGAAGTGAAGCTAGAATTTTCTATAGCCTGCTCGCTGTAATTGGCTCAGTCCCAGCACAGACACAGTGATAGGACTGTAGAAGTGCACCTCAAAGTCTAGTGTCCATCTCATTGGGCCAAGAGCCAAAAAAGCCCACCTAGACCATCGAGTACTAAAGGGCCTGCATAAGGGTACACGAGGCTTTTTGGGAGTGCCTTAGCCTGTGTAGCTTTGCTTGGTACACGGTGCTCGGCTTATCTCTTTTCATTTTGTAACGTTTATTATTTTTCCTGTTATTAAAACTTTATTTTACAAAGCATATCCTGGGAAGCCGTCTCGCTATTTTATTAAGCCATTTCTCCGCTGGCTGGACCCTCGGAGTTATCGGGAGCTACCCCGATACAGGTTAACTAAGAAAAAAGCTAGAGTCAGCAATAATTATTTGTTGAGGACAATTCACAGTACCTGAGGATAACTTGGGGTACAGAGGATGCAGCAGTGCAGTGGGATCGTGGGGGGAGAGCTGTAGGTGCAGCACAGGGGAGCAGAATCAGCAGAAACATCACAGCAGCACGCCTGCTACTCACGTACCTTTGACTTCAGAGATTAAATAGAGAACCCAAATGATATTGCTTTGCAGAAAAAAAAGGGGGAAAAAAGGAAAAAAAAAAAGGAAAAAAAGGGAGGTAAGGGAGAATTTGATTAATCAAGAGACTGCTCAGTGACACACACCCAGGTGGTGTCTCACATCAAAGGGTCTTGAAGGTAGACCCACCATTCCCAGCACTTGGGTGTCATCACAGGGCAGGGATGCCCATCTGAGGGGTCTTTATGACACACCAACTCAGCAGCAGAATTTAATATAGGACTGGAAAAGGCAATTCTGCAATAAATTACACAGTATGAATGATAAAGAAAATAAACCTCATTCCTAGTGCTGAGGTCATGCAGGACTTGGAGGCTTCAGAGTAAGATGAAAAGAATGCCAAGATAAACACACAACCCTGGGGCTTGGGGCAGGCTCTTCCCACTCCTTCTAGAGCTTTCATAGAACCATGGAATGGTTTGGGCTGGATGGGACTCTCAAAGCCGTTCAGTGCCACCCCCTGCCACGGGCAGGGACACTTTCCACTATTCCAGGTTGCTCCAAGCCCTGTCCAACCCATTCTTGGACACTTCCAGGGATGGAACAGCCACAGCTGCTCTGGAAAACTTTGTGCCAGTGCTTCCTGAGCACCCTGGTCCATGGGAACACCCTGCTGCTGGAGAGCATTCCCACATGTCCATGACATCCAAAGGCCTTCCAACACCAGAACCAGAGGTGACACCTGGTACTCAAGCCACACACGTCTCCTCCAGTGGATTTCACCCCTGAAGAAGCAAAAGTCTGAACCTATCACATAATAACAATAACAATTGTTAAAATTACTTGTTTGCCAGCAGCCCAGGCTTGGCTTGATGAATTTTAAATTGTTTTTGTCAAGCCACTGCAGCCAAACTACTGGGAAGAAACACTGAAAAAACAGTTTCACTTTTTTTCAGAGTTTTGTATTTTTAAACAAAGGATTTTTTCTTTTATTTTGTGGTGATGTACACTGAATTTCCACAACTCTCCATGATAGTGTGAAATAATTTAAGACAGATTTCATTTTGAATTGAAATGGGACTTGGCATTATTTTGTTTCCTGTTTCACCAAAATAAAAATATCTATTCTCATTGAACCCAGCTGAAAAAACTCTTATTCCTCCCAACTATCCTTAGCACTGTGATTTTTCTACAGGCTGATGAAGAAAAAAAATGGAGTTAGCATTAACTATTTGTTCCATACCCTGGTGTTGAAGAGTATTCCCTGAGAATCTGAGGATGACTTGGGGTACCCACCCAAAGTGGGTGCACTCTGCAGCACTGCTTCAGGAAAGAAGATGCAATTTAAAGTGTTACTGTAATTCACTTGAAAGCTAGAAAGTCAGGAATCTCAGGAAAGTTCACACATATCTTTTTTGCTAAAGAAGAGGGAAATAAGGAAAACAGGAACCCTGGAAAGAAGGGGCAGTGGTACAGCCCTAATTCTGCTGGCAAGGAGGAACACCAGGCACAAGCCCAGTGCCTGCACTTTCAGGCTTTAACCTCGCAGTGCCTCCGCTTTGGCTTGTTCCCAGCTCCTCCACAGGCTGCTCTGCCACAGGAGAAAATATTTACTCTCCTGAGACTACCAGGCACTGCACAAGATAACTCCCAGGGCTGCAGAAAGCTCACACATCGTGTGATGCCCTGCTCCATCCTCTCCCACTCCCTTTCAGGTCCAACCGGACCTCGCGTGGGGCGAGGGGATAAAAAACCCCAAACAAAAGGAGTTCTCAGAGCAGTGCTGCTGACTGGTTGTTTTCCAAGGCCTCTGCCACCGAGCCCCTGTGGTGCTGCTAACCTCTGCTGATCCCATCAGGTGGTTTAACAGGGAAGCTTAGCAGTAAGCCCTGCTCCTGTGAGGTGGCACCGCGTTACGTGGGTTATTCTCTGCCCAACCGGCACCGTGGAGCTCTCGGACAGCACAGGGATAAACCCCAGCTACAGATTTCAGGAAGAAAATTAGGTGTATGAATGGAGGAAATCCATCCGAGATTGCAATGTTTGGTTGTTGGGCTGGATTTAGGTTTTTTTTTCTGTCCTAGGCTTTGTTTTTTAATGTTGAAGTACATGTTAAATCCTGTTAACACGCTGCAAATCCCTGTCTTGCTGGAAAAAAAAAATTGGCACCTCGAAAAGGCACCTGGCCTATACCTGTAGCCAAATAAACATAATAAAACAGGAAAAGGGGCAGGTAGAGGAGGGAGAAACCACAGTGGGGAGGGCAAAAGGAAGAAAAAATGGGATAGAGAATGAAAAATCATGATAAGCACCAAAAACAACAAAAAAACCAAAAACAAATCCAAAAACAAACAAACAAAGCCCCCCAAAACACACCAAAAACAACCAACCAAACAAAAAGGGACCAGGAAGAACAATTCAAATTAGATGGGGGATAAGGGACATAAAAATGGGATAGGCAACATAAAAGAAGGGATAGAAAAGAAAAAAAATATGGAATAGGCAACAAAAAACTGGGATAGTTAACAAATAGAATGGGATGGATAACTGAAGAAAAAAAGAACCAGGCAACAACTCTGCATCCAAGAGCTGGGCAGAAAATGGCACTGCACAGTTTTCACCTGTTAACTCTGGCAGCCAGAGGATTTCTGCAGTGAGAGGATGCACTTGTACTGTCAGGGCAGGGGGAGGAGGAGGGAGCTGTGATGAAGAGCAAGGCTGCAAAGAAATCCCTGTAGGGGGGCTGCCTGGAAAGTCAGGCAGGCTGGGACCACCAAACCCAGCAGGATGACCACTGGAGCAGGAAAGCCAGTTCACAAGGTTTACACCCTCCCTGGCTACAACCCTTATTCTCAGGCTTCACCCAGCCTGAGTGAAATAATAATATTACTAAGAGACAGACAATAAATCAAAGAACAGCTTGGAAAAACCCGTGAAGCCTCCTGAGAGCCAAGGAAACCTGCACTATGTGGGGAAGAGCGAGATTACAATAATTAGGTCAGTTGGCGATAAGCCTCCCCAGCGCACACACGCGCGTTGCTGCTCAGCCAGGGAGTGGTGACAGCCCCCAGGGGCTGAGAAATCCAGCAGCAGAATGCCAGGGGCATGGAAACACCGGGAGCAGAGAGCCTTCTCCAGCAGCAAACAGCTGCAGCTGCTCAGCCCCAGGCCTGGGGACCGCCAGGTGAAGCTTGGGAAACTCCGATGGGATACTGGAAAGTTCCTTTGCTTTGAGCTGTGGCTCAGCAGCCAACATAACTTGAGTGTGAGATCTGGGTGTGCAGCTTGAAAACAGCAGCAGGACTCAGCTGGAGGAGGCCCTGGGCAGGTTTGATGTGGAAGCTGGCTCTGCACTGAGAAGAGGTGGACCTCCAGAGCTTACTTCAATCCAGGATCTTACCTTGGGAGGCCTTCCCTGAGTGCAGGCTTCCAGGAGAAAGCAAGAAAAGACGTGCTTCAAGCTTAATCAAAACCAAAAGAAACTTCTTAACACAGCAAGGGATCAGGCTGACCTTTAGGAGAGGAAACAGGCTGACATGAAATTCAAGTACATGAGAATCCCACTGAGCAAAGCTGCCTCCTCTGGGAGGCAGAGGATGGTCCCATGCAGCGAGTGCTGAATGGGGTATGCATGCACTTTTCCCTGTATAAAGGGAGACAGAAGCTTTTTATTACTCATCTCCTCCTTCCTGCACGGTTTGCCATCAGCTCTGCCCATGCTGGCAGCCTCAGGGCTCAAGCACTTGAAAGAACCACAGCTGCAGGCCCAGAGTGCAGGCTGGACTGAGATCACATCCAGATGTTTGACCCCAGATCAAGCAAACAGGAAGGGCAGACCAAAGAGGAGGATGTGCTCACTGCCCTGACTTGCTTCTGGCTCTTCCTTCCCACCTGTACCATCATGTGCCTCTCCCTGATTTGGCCATCTATTACTGGGGCCTAACCTCCAGCCCAGAACACTGAAACCAGCCACCTATTGCTTGGGATCTCCAGTCTCCCTCCTGG
The DNA here is from genome assembly GCF_021018805.1 of Prinia subflava. NCBI lineage: Eukaryota > Metazoa > Chordata > Aves > Passeriformes > Cisticolidae > Prinia > Prinia subflava. The sequence continues at coordinate 102,218,343 of NC_086283.1, read as the reverse complement.
AACTGATTTCCATCAAACCACCGCCTTCCAAAAGACATTTGCTTTTCTTAACAGAGGAGGCAGACACTCCCTCACTGGACCCTCCACATCGTTTTCTACGCTGCTTCTTTCTGAGCACCTCTTCAATACTCCTACCTGCCCCTATGACCCACAAGAGATCCTCAGAACAACCCAAACAACAACAAACAGCACGGGGTGGTTTTGTGAAGCCTCCTGCTTGCAGTCCACACAGCTGTGTTGATACCAGTAAGCTTTTCCCATGCAAGGAACATCCAGCCCCTGTGCCCAGGTGAGACCCCACCTGCAGAGCTGCTCCAGCCCTGCCTCCAGCAGCATAAGGACGTGGAGCTGCTGCAGCCAGGGCAGAGGAGGGCACGGAGCTGCTGCCAGGGCTGGAGCCCCTCTGCTCTGCAGCCAGCCTGGCACACCTGGGGCTCTGCCCTGCACAAGAGAAGGCTCCAGGGAGAGCTGCCAGCCCTGCCAGGGCCTGCAGGGGCTCCAGGAGAGCTGCACAGGCCCTGGGGACAAGGCCTGCAGGGACAGCACCCAGGGAATGGCTGCCAGGGAATGCCAGAGGGCAGCGCCAGCTGGGAGATTGGGCAGCAATTGCTGGCTGGGAGGGTGGGCAGGCCCTGGCACAGGGTGCCCAGAGCAGCTGGGGCTGCCCCTGCATCCCTGGCAGTGCCCAAGGCCAGGCTGGACAGGGCTGGGAGCAGCCTGGCACAGTGGAAGCTGTCCCTGCCATGGCAGGGTGTGGAACTGGATGACCTTAACATCCTTCCCACCTAAACCATGCCAGGATTGTATGATTCTCTGAATTCATGAAGTACCTCAGGATGTCATGACTCCACTCACTGACTGACCCAAGTTAAACCAAACCTTCACACAAGACTAGCATCCTACAGCATGAACTGTTTTCTGTGTGCTCCATGCAACCATGAGATTCCTACACTTACCACAGTTCACTAGCCAAAAACCAACAGCTCCCATTAAATGCATACAAACAATTTTCCATTTTCCTAAGTCATGCAGAAGATGTCATGCACAATGTTGACCTTCGGCCTCCAAACTCCCTTCATTTGCATCCTGACCAATGCCCTCTTCTGGTTATCTGCTCTGACCTCCCTTCCAGCACACTAAAAAACAGTGACTACAGTACCCGCTGTACTTTTAATCAAAGTTTGCCTCGTTTTTTGTTAAAATAATTGGCTAATCAAACCCACTGCTTCCAAGCTGACATTCCTCTGAATGCTTAATCAATAGACAGAGATGTTCAGAAGGAAGTTAATACGGCCTGTGCAGAGCATAGGATGCTGTGAGAACAAGTTCATGATGTGGCTGGATTTCTTAAAAGAGAAGAAAAAAGATGAACGCAAGCAATGCTAAACCCAAAAGTGGTTACTAGAGTATTTCTAGGTGATGACCAACTTTGTGCTTCCCAGCACTCCCTTCAACACCACACAAATATTCATTCTGGCTGCCAAACTTCCTTGAGTCAAAAAGCAAAGCAGCAAGTGATTCATATTGGAATTCCCTCAGCAGATCAAAATTGCTTTTAGGGTTTGAGTATGTGATTTGGGAGCAGAGACGAAAGATTCTAGGGAGCCTGGGAGTTTCATCTTCTTTTTATCTCCCCCTTTCCCCTTTGGAGAAAAGCAGAGCTGTGCTTGCTTCCAGGGTAGGAGAATAATTAACCCAGAATTAATGCACTTGTTTTTTATACAGAGCATGCGACACCAAATGCCTGGTATCACTAAGATGATTTATTGGCCTCCTTGCTGAGCAGCAGTGTCTGAAAGCCCTGCGGAGTGCAGAGCAGAGCAGGCAGTGTGTCCTCCCTGGTATTCAGCAGCCGTTTCACGCCATGAAAGGCGAGCTGGCAGCAGTCCTGCACAGAGCTGGTGTCACCATCCATCCATCACCCTCACCCACCTCTCCCACCATCACCCAGGCCAGCAGGGCATCCTCCAGCAGTGCCAACAGCACAACCCGAGCCACCTCCTTTCCTGGGAGAGCCCATGGCATCACATTCCACTGCTTTTTTTACACCGTGACCCAGCCAGCCCTCGAAATTTCATTTGGCTGGCCCTTCCTCAACAGATGCACGGGCAAGGAGCAGACAGGAGACCTGGAGCTGCCACGCTCCTCCTGGCACAAGGAAGGATCCTGCTGAGGGCTCATCCTTCCCCACCGTGCCCTTCCCTGCCGGAACGTGCAGTGAGGAGGCGGGAATGCTCCTGCTGAATGAAGCCAGCGTAACTGGGGGTGCTCAAGGAAAAACTCAGCAAAGCCGGCAAGAGATGACAGTGCAAATCAGAGCGGGGGGGAAAGGCTGAGTCACTTCCTCCCCCACAGCCCTAAATAGAGAAGAGCGTAAAGAAAATCATTCTCCGAGTTGACAAAAAAGGAAGAGAATCCCCGGTGTAAAAAAAAAAAAAAAAAAGGGAAAGAAAATCAAAGTGCACATAGTGACAGCAGAAGGGAAAGGGACAGAAAAGGCAGCCTCCTGCTGCAGCTGTAATGGGAACAAGAGCAGCGAGGGGCAGAGCAGCATCCCCGGCTCCTCTGGGAACTGGAGGCTCACTAATCACTTTTAACAGCAGCTCCAGCTCCAAGGCAAATTCATGGACCATGGCTGACGCTGAAAAGCCACTGCAGTGCTGCCTCATCTTCTCCAGGTGATGCTGCCAGCCGTGATCTCAGTCCTGATGGGAAACTGCATCGAGCCTGGGAAGTGTCTGA